>NW_028274721.1:0-50000 GCF_026936395.1 Plectropomus leopardus
GGAAAAAAAAAGAAGAAATTTGAATGAATTTTTACTGAAGATATCCGATTCGCCCGCAGTTATTGAGAAACACATTGATGTGCCAGAAACATGTGAAAATGGATTAATATGATGGAAAAGGTGTTCTTTGGTCAATAACTGTCATACAGTTAGGATTTTGACTTTACATGTCTTTTGCTGTAAAGGGCCTGTCTCCACCATTTCTGGGCTCTCTAATCGCCCAATGCAGATTTTAAGTGCGTTTTTCATCAAAGCTGCCTCTTTTGCCCACAGTAACTGAGAAACACATCTCTATGCAAGAAATATGTGAAAATGGATTAATATGATAGAAAATATGTTTTTTGTCAATAAATGTCATACAGTGAGGATTATGAGCAGATTTTGACTTTACATGTCTTTTGCTGAAAAGGGCCTGTCTCCACCATTTTGGGCTCTCTGAGCGCCGAAAAGAGCATTTTGAGTGCGTTTTTCATCAAAGCTGCCTTTTTTGCCCACAGTGACTGAGAAACACATCTCTATGCAAGAAATATGTGAAAATGGATTAATATGATAGAAACGGTGTTTTTTGTCAATAAATGTCATACAGTGAGGATTATGAGCAGATTTTGACTTTACATGTCTTTTGCTGAAAAAGGCCTATTTCAATTCTCTTTCACTTTTTTAATTTGACAATAAAAAATAATGCATTTGGAAGGGTTTTTAGCAGCGCCACTTTACAATTGTTTCACTCTGTTATGAAATTAGCAACAGAGAATTTTACATTTTCCCCACCCTGTAAATAACTTCTTAATAAATTATTAATTAAAATTAGGGAAAATGATGAAAAAATGGGAAAAAAAGAATAAATTTGAATGAATTTTTACTGAAGATTCGCCCGCAGTTATTGAGAAACACATTGATGTGCCAGAAACATGTGAAAATGGATTAATATGATGGAAAAGGTGTTTTATGGTCAATAACTGTCATACAGTGAGGATTATGAGCAGATTTTGACTTTACATGTCTTTTGCTGAAAAGGGCCTTTTACCAGCATTTCAGGGCTCTAAGTGCCGAAAGAGTATTTTGAGTGCATTTTTCATCAAAGCTGCCTCTTTTGCCGACAGTGACTGAGAAACACATCTCTATGCAAGAAATATGTGAAAATGGATTAATATGATAGAAAAGGTGTTTTTTTTTGTCAATAAATGTCATACAGTGAGGATTATGAGCAGATTTTGACTTTACATGTCTTTTGCTGAAAAGGGCCTTTTACCAGCATTTCAGGGCTCTAAGTGCCGAAAGAGTATTTTGAGTGCATTTTTCATCAAAGCTGCCTCTTTTGCCCACAGTAACTGAGAAACACATCTCTATGCAAGAAATATGTGAAAATGGATTAATATCATAGAAAAGGTGGGTTTTTTTGTCAATAACTGTCATACAGTGAGGATTATGAGCAGATTTTGACTTTACATGTCTTTTGCTGAAAAGGGCCTGTTACCAGCATTTCAGGGCTCTAAGCGCCGAAAGAGCATTTTGAGTGCATTTTTCATCAAAGTTGCCTCTTTTGCCCACAGTGACTGAGAAACACATCTCTATGCAAGAAATATGTGAAAATGGATTAATATGATAGAAAAGGTGTTTTTTTGTCAGTAAATGTTATACAGTGAGGATTATGAGCAGATTTTGACTTTACATGTCTTTTGCTGAAAAAAGCCTATTTCGATTCTCTTTCACTTTTTTAATTGACAATAAAAAATAATGCATTTGGAAGGGTTTTTAGCAGCGCCAATTTACAATTGTTTCACTCTGATACGAAATTAGCAACAGAGAATTTTACATTTTCCCCACCCTGTAAAACACTTCTTAATAAATTAAATTCTTATAATTTAAAACAATCATTTGACCAAAAAATGTCTCATGGAAGTGTATAGGTTAAAATTTATATTTCAGTCTTACTTTGGCAGTATCTCATGAGAACCACTGGATGGAGACAGAGACCAGGACTTGAAAAGTCCATCAACTCAGGCTGAAGAGGGATTCTTAAAGGAATTACCTGGAACACAGAAGACAAATTAAAATTAGGGAAAATGATGAAAAATGGAAAAAAAGAAGAAATTTGAATGAATTTTTACTGAAGATATCCGATTCGCCGCAGTTATTGAGAAACACATTGATGTGCCAGAAACATGTGAAAATGGATTAATATGATGGAAAAGGTGTTCTTTGGTCAATAACTGTCATACAGTTAGGATTTTGACTTTACATGTCTTTTGCTGAAAAGGGCCTGTCTCCACCATTTCTGGGCTCTCTAAGCGCCGAAAGCAGATTTTAAGTGCGTTTCTCATCAAAGCTGCCTCTTTTGCCGACAGTGACTGAGAAACACATCTCTATGCAAGAAATATGTGAAAATGGATTAATATGATAGAAACAGTGTTTTTTGTCAATAAATGTCATACAGTGAGGATTATGAGCAGATTTTGACTTTACATGTCTTTTGCTGAAAAAGGCCTATTTCAATTCTCTTTCACTTTTTTAATTTGACAATAAAAAATAATGCATTTGGAAGGGTTTTTAGCAGCGCCACTTTACAATTGTTTCACTCTGTTATGAAATTAGCAACAGAGAATTTTACATTTTCCCCACCCTGTAAATAACTTCTTAATAAATTATTAATTAAAATTAGGGAAAATGATGAAAAAATGGGAAAAAAGAATAAATTTGAATGAATTTTTACTGAAGATTCGCCCGCAGTTATTGAGAAACACATTGATGTGCCAGAAACATGTGAAAATGGATTAATATGATGGAAAAGGTGTTTTATGGTCAATAACTGTCATACAGTGAGGATTATGAGCAGATTTTGACTTTACATGTCTTTTGCTGAAAAGGGCCTTTTACCAGCATTTCAGGGCTCTAAGTGCCGAAAGAGTATTTTGAGTGCATTTTTCATCAAAGCTGCCTCTTTTGCCGACAGTGACTGAGAAACACATCTCTATGCAAGAAATATGTGAAAATGGATTAATATGATAGAAAGTGTGTTTTTTTGTCAATAAATGTCATACAGTGAGGATTATGAGCAGATTTTGACTTTACATGTCTTTTGCTGAAAAGGGCCTGTTACCAGCATTTCAGGGCTCTAAGCGCCGAAAGAGCATTTTGAGTGCATTTTTCATCAAAGCTTTCTCTTTTTGCCCACAGTGACTGAGAAACACATCTCTATGCAAGAAACATGTGAAAATGGATTAATATGATAGAAAATATGTTTTTTGTCAATAACTGTCATACAGTGAGGATTATGAGCAGATTTTGACTTTACATGTCTTTTGCTGAAAAAAGCCTATTTCGATTCTCTTTCACTTTTTAATTGACAATAAAAATAATGCATTTGGAAGGGTTTTAGCAGCCTAATTTACAATTGTTTCACTCTGATACGAAATTAGCAACAGAGAATTTTACATTTTCCCCACCCTGTAAAACACTTCTTAATAAATTAAATTCTTATAATTTAAAACAATCATTTGACCAAAAATGTCTCATGGAAGTGTATAGGTTAAAATTTATATTTCAGTCTTACTTTGGCAGTATCTCATGAGAACCACTGGATGGAGACAGAGACCAGGACTTGAAAAGTCCATCAACTCAGGCTGAAGAGGGATTCTTAAAGGAATTACCTGGAACACAGAAGACAAATTAAAATTAGGGAAAATGATGAAAAATGGAAAAAAAAAGAAGAAATTTGAATGAATTTTTACTGAAGATATCCAATTCGCCCGCAGTTATTGAGAAACACATTGATGTGCCAGAAACATGTGAAAATGGATTAATATGATAGAAAGGGTGTTATTTGGTGTTATATATTATGAGCAGATTTTGACTTTACATGTCTTTTGCTGAAAAGGGCCTGTTACCAGCATTTCAGGGCTTTAAGCGCCGAAAGAGCATTTTGAGTGCATTTTTCATCAAAGTTGCCTCTTTTGCCCACAGTGACTGAGAAACACATCTCTATGCAAGAAACATGTGAAAATGGATTAATATGATAGAAAATATGTTTTGTGGTCAATAAATGTCCTACAGGGAGGATTATGAGCAGATTTTGACTTTACATGTCTTTTGCTGAAAAAGGCCTATTTCAATTCTCTTTCACTTTTTAATTTGACAATAAAAATAATGCATTTGGAAGGGTTTTTAGCAGCGCCACTTTACAATTGTTTCACTCTGTTATGAAATTAGCAACAGAGAATTTTACATTTTCCCCACCCTGTAAATAACTTCTTAATAAATTATTAATTAAAATTAGGAAAATGATGAAAAATGGGAAAAAAGAATAAATTTGAATGAATTTTTACTGAAGATTCGCGCAGTTATTGAGAAACACATTGATGTGCCAGAAACATGTGAAAATGGATTAATATGATGGAAAAGGTGTTTTATGGTCAATAACTGTCATACAGTGAGGATTATAAGCAGATTTTGACTTTACATGTCTTTTGCTGAAAAGGGCCTTTTACCAGCATTTCAGGGCTCTAAGTGCCGAAAGAGTATTTTGAGTGCATTTTTCATCAAAGCTGCCTCTTTTGCCGACAGTGACTGAGAAACACATCTCTATGCAAGAAATATGTGAAAATGGATTAATATGATAGAAACGGTGTTTTTTGTCAATAAATGTCATACAGTGAGGATTATGAGCAGATTTTGACTTTACATGTCTTTTTCTTAAAAGGGCCTTTTACCAGCATTTTAGGGCTCTAAGCGCCGAAAAGAGCATTTTGAGTGCATTTTCATCAAAGCTGCCTCTTTTGCCCACAGTGACTGAGAAACACATCTCTATGCAAGAAATATGTGAAAATGGATTAATATGATAGAAAAGGTGGGGTTTTGGTCAATAAATGTCATACAGTGAGGATTATGAGCAGATTTTGACTTAACATGCATTTTGCTGAAAAGGGCCTGTTTCCACCATTTCAGGGCTGTCTAAGTGCCGAAAGAGCATTTTAAGTGCGTTTTTCATCAAAGCTGCCTCCTTTGCCCACAGTGACTGAGAAACACATCTCTATGCAAGAAATATGTGAAAATGGATTAATATGATAGAAAAGGTGTTTTTGGTCAATAAATGTCATACAGTGAGGATTATGAGCAGATTTTGACTTTACATGTCTTTTGCTGAAAAGGGCCTGTTACCAGCATTTCAGGGCTCTCTAAGCGCCGAAAGAGCATTTTGAGTGCATTTTTCATCAAAGTTGTCTCTTTTGCCCACAGTGACTGAGAAACACATCTCTATGCAAGAAACATGTGAAAATGGATTAATATGATAGAAAATATGTTTTTTGGTCAATAACTGTCATGCAGTGAGGATTATGAGCAGATTTTGACTTTACATGTCTTTTGCTGAAAAAGGCCTATTTCGATTCTCTTTCACTTTTTTAATTTGACAATAAAAATAATGCATTTGGAAGGGTTTTAGCAGCGCCAATTTACAATTGTTTCACTCTGTTATGAAATTAGCAACAGAGAATTTTACATTTTCCCCACCCTGTAAATAACTTCTTAATAAATTATTAATTAAAATTAGGAAAATGATGAAAAATGGGAAAAAAATAAATTTGAATGAATTTTTACTGAAGATTCGCAGTTATTGGAGAAACACATTGATGTGCCAGAAACATGTGAAAATGGATTAATATGATGGAAAAGGTGTTTTATGGTCAATAACTGTCATACAGTGAGGATTATAAGCAGATTTTGACTTTACATGTCTTTTGCTGAAAAGGGCCTTTTACCAGCATTTCAGGGCTCTAAGTGCCGAAAAGAGTATTTTGAATGAATTTTTACTGAAGATATCCGATTTGCCCACAGTTATTGAGAAACACATTGATGTGCCAGAAACATGTGAAAATGGATTAATATGACAGAAAAGGTGGGTTTTTTGTCAATAACTGTCATACAGTGAGGATTATGAGCAGATTTTGACTTTACATGTCTTTTGCTGAAAAGGGCCTGTTACCAGCATTTCAGGGCTCTAAGCGCCGAAAGCGGATTTTGAGTACGTTTTTGATCAAAGCTGCCTCTTTTGCCCACAGTAACTGAGAAACACATCTCTATGCAAGAAACATGTGAAAATGGATAAATATGATAGAAAAGGTGTTTTTTGGTCAATAACTGTCATACAGTGAGGATTATGAGCAGATTTTGACTTTACATGTCTTTTGCTGAAAAGGGCCTGTTACCAGCATTTCAGCTCTCTAAGCGCCGAAAGAGCATTTTGAGTGCATTTTTCATCAAAGTTGCCTCTTTTGCCCACAGTGACTGAGAAACACATCTCTATGCAAGAAACATGTGAAAATGGATTAATATGGGAGAAAATATGTTTTTTGGTCAATAACTGTCATACAGTGAGGATTATGAGCAGATTTTGACTTTACATGTCTTTTGCTGAAAAAGGCCTATTTCGATTCTCTTTCACTTTTTTAATTTGACAATAAAAAATAATGCATTTGTAATGGATTTTAGCAGCGCCAATTTACAATTGTTTCACTCTGATATGAAATTAGCAACAGAGAATTTTACATTTTCCCCACCCTGTAAACAACTTCTTAATAAATTAAATTCTTATAATTTAAAACAATCATTTGACCAAACAATGTCTCATGGAAGTGTATAGGTTAAAATTTATATTTCAGTCTTACTTTGGCAGTATCTCATGAGAACCACTGGATGGAGACAGAGACCAGGACTTGAAAAAGTCCATCAACTCAGGCTGAAGAGGGATTCTTAAAGGAATTACCTGGAACACAGAAGACAAATTAAAATCAGGGAAAATGATGAAAAATGGAAAAAAAAAGAAGAAATTTGAATGAATTTTTACTGAAGATATCCGATTCGCCTGCAGTTATTGAGAAACACATTGATGTGCCAGAAACATGTGAAAATGGATTAATATGATGGAAAAGGTGTTTTATGGTCAATAACTGTCATACATTGAGGATTATGAGCAGATTTTGACTTTACATGTCTTTTGCTGAAAAGGGCCTGTCTCCACCATTTCTGGGCTCTCTAAGCGCCGACAGCGGATTTTAAGTGCGTTTTTCATCAAAGCTGCCTCTTTTGCCCACAGTGACTGAGAAACACATCTCTATGCAAGAAATATGTGAAAATGGATTAATATGATAGAAAATGTGTTTTTGTCAATAACTGTCATACAGTGAGGATTATGAGCAGATTTTGACTTTACATGTCTTTTGCTGAAAAAGGCCTATTTCAATTCTCTTTCACTTTTTAATTTGACAATAAAAATAATGCATTTGGAAGGGTTTTAGCAGCGCCACTTTACAATTGTTTCACTCTGTTATGCACTTAGCAACAGAGAATTTTACATTTTCCACCCTGTAAATAACTTCTTAATAAATTAAATTCTTATAATTTAAAACAATCATTTGACCAAAAATGTCTCATGGAAGTGTATAGGTTAAAATTTATATTTCAGTCTTACTTTGGCAGTATCTCATGAGAACCACTGGATGGAGACAGAGACCAGGACTTGAAAAAGTCCATCAACTCAGGCTGAAGTGGGATTCTTAAAGGAATTACGTGGAACACAGAAGACAAATTAAAATTAGGAAAATGATGAAAAATGAAAAAAAAAGAATAAATTTGAATGAATTTTTACTGAAGATATCCGATTCGGCAGTTATTGAGAAACACATTGATGTGCCAGAAACATGTGAAAATGGATTAATATGATGGAAAAGGTGTTTTATGGTCAATAACTGTCATACAGTGAGGATTATGAGCAGATTTTGACTTTACATGTCTTTTGCTGAAAAGGGCCTGTTACCAGCATTTCAGGGCTCTCTAAGCGCCCGAAGAGCATTTTGAGTGCATTTTTCATCAAAGCTGCCTCTTTTGCCCACAGTGACTGAGAAACACATCTCTATGCAAGAAATATGTGAAAATGGATTAATATGATAGAAAAGGTGTTTTTTTGTCAATAACTGTCATACAGTGAGGATTATGAGCAGATTTTGACTTTACATGTCTTTTGCTGAAACGGGCCTGTTACCAGCATTTCAGGGCTCTCTAAGCGCCCGAAAGAGCATTTTGAGTGCATTTTTCATCAAAGTTGACTCTTTTGCCCACAGTTACTGAGAAACACATCTCAATGCAAGAAACATGTGAAAATGGATTAATATGATAGAAAATATGTTTTTTGGTCAATAACTGTCATACAGTGAGGATTATGAGCAGATTTTGACTTTACATGTCTTTTGCTGAAAAAGGCCTATTTCGATTCTCTTTCACTTTTTAATTTGACAATAAAAAATAATGCATTTGGAAGGGTTTTAGCAGCGCCAATTTACAATTGTTTCACTCTGTTATGAAATTAGCAACAGAGAATTTTACATTTTCTCCACCCTGTAAACAACTTCTTAATAAATTAAATTCTTATAATTTAAAACAATCATTTGACCAAACAATGTCTCATGGAAGTGTATAGGTTAAAATTTATATTTCAGTCTTACTTTGGCAGTATCTCATGAGAACCACTGGATGGAGACAGAGACCAGGACTTGAAAAAGTCCATCAACTCAGGCTGAAGAGGGATTCTTAAAGGAATTACCTGGAACACAGAAGACAAATTAAAATTAGGGAAAATGATGAAAAAATGGAAAAAAAAAAGAAGAAATTTGAATGAATTTTTACTGAAGATATCCGATTCGCCCGCAGTTATTGAGAAACACATTGATGTGCCAGAAACATGTGAAAATGGATTAATATGATGGAAAAGGTGTTTTATGGTCAATAACTGTCATACAGTGAGGATTATGAGCAGATTTTGACTTTACATGTCTTTTGCTGTAAAGGGCCTGTCTCCACCATTTCTTGGCTCTCTAAGCGCCCGAAAGAGCATTTTAAGTGCGTTTTTCATCAAAGCTGCCTCTTTTGCCCACAGTGACTGAGAAACACATCTCTATGCAAGAAATATGTGAAAATGGATTAATATGATAAAAAAGGTGGGGGTTTTTTTGTCAATGAATGTCATACAGTGAGGATTATGAGCAGATTTTGACTTTACATGTCTTTTGCTGAAAAGGGCCTGTCTCCACCATTTCTGAGCTCTCTAAGCGCCGAAAGAGCATTTTGAGTGCGTTTTTCATCAAAGCTGCCTCTTTTGCCCACAGTGACTGAGAAACACATCTCTATGCAAGAAATATGTGAAAATGGATTAATATGATAGAAACGGTGTTTTTTGTCAATAAATGTCATACAGTGAGGATTATGAGCAGATTTTGACTTTACATGTCTTTTGCTGAAAAAGGCCTATTTCGATTCTCTTTCACTTTTTTAATTTGACAATAAAAAATAATGCATTTGGAAGGGTTTTTAGCAGCGCCACTTTACAATTGTTTCACTCTGTTATGAAATTAGCAACAGAGAATTTTACATTTTCCACCCTGTAAACAACTTCTTAATAAATTATTAATTAAAATTAGGGAAAATGATGAAAAAATGGGAAAAAAGAATAAATTTGAATGAATTTTTACTGAAGATGTCTCATGGAGAAACACATTGATGTGCCAGAAACATGTGAAAATGGATTAATATGATGGAAAAGGTGTTTTATGGTCAATAACTGTCATACAGTGAGATGGAGCAGATTTTGACTTTACATGTCTTTTGCTGAAAAGGGCCTTTTACCAGCATTTCAGGGCTCTAAGTGAAGAGTATTTTGAGTGCATTTTTCATCAAAGCTCTTTTGGAACACAGAAGAAACAAATGCAAAAATATGTGAAAATGATGAAAAATGAAAAAAAAGAATGAATTTGAATGAATTTTTACTGAAGATATCCGATTAAGCCTGCAGTTATTGAGAAACACATTGATGTGCCAGAAACATGTGAAAATTGATTAATATAATAGAAAAGGTGTTTTATGGTCAAAAACTGTCATACAGTGAGGATTATGAGCAGATTTTGACTTTACATGTCTTTTGCTGAAAAGGGCCTCTCTCCACCATTTCAGGGCTCTCTAAGCGCCAAAAGCGGATTTTGAGTGCATTTTCATCAAAGCTGCCTCTTTTGCCCACAGTGACTGAGAAACACATCTCTATGCAAGAAATATGTGAAAATGGATTAATATGATAGAAAATGTGTTTTTTTTTGTTTATTTTTTTATTATCAATAACTGTCATACAGTGAGGATTATGAGCAGATTTTGACTTTACATGTCTTTTGCTGAAAAAGGCCTATTTCGATTCTCTTTCACTTTTTAATTTGACAATAAAAAATAATGCATTTGGAAGGGTTTTAGCAGCGCCAATTTACAATTGTTTCACTCTGTTATGAAATTAGCAACAGAGAATTTTACATTTTCCACCCTGTAAACAACTTCTTAATAAATTAAATTCTTATAATTTAAAACAATCATTTGACCAAAAATGTCTCATGGAAGAGTATAGGTTAAAATTTATATTTCAGTCTTACTTTGGCAGTATCTCATGAGAACCACTGGATGGAGACAGAGACCAGGACTTGAAAAAGTCCATCAACTCAGGCTGAAGAGGGATTCTTAAAGGAATTACCTGGAACACAGAAGACAAATTAAAATTAGGGAAAATGATGAAAAATGAAAAAAAAGAAGAAATTTGAATGAATTTTTACTGAAGATATCCGATTCGCCCATGAGTTATTGAGAAACACATTGATGTGCCAGAAACGTGAAAATGGATTAATATGATAGAAAAGGTGTTATTTGGTCAACAACTGTCATACAGTGAGGATTATGAGCAGATTTTGACTTTACATGTCTTTTGCTGAAAAGGGCCTGTCTCCACCATTTCTGGGCTCTCTAAGCGCCGTCAAGAGCATTTTAAGTGCGTTTTTCATCAAAGCTGCCTCCTTTGCCCACAGTGACTGAGAAACACATCTCTATGCAAGAAATATGTGAAAATGGATTAATATGATAGAAAAGGTGGGGTTTTTGGTCAATAACTGTCATACAGTGAGGATTATGAGCAGATTTTGACTTTACATGTCTTTTTGTTTTAAAGGGCCTGTCTCCACCATTTCTGGGCTCTCTAAGCGCCGAAAGAGCATTTTAAGTCGTTGTTCATCAAAGCTGCCTCTTTTGCCCACAGTGACTGAGAAACACATCTCTATGCAAGAAATATGTGAAAATGGATTAATATGATAGAAAAGGTGTTTTTTTGTCAGTAAATGTTATACGGTGAGGATTATGAGCAGATTTTGACTTTACATGTCTTTTGCTGAAAAAGGCCTATTTCGATTCTCTTTCACTTTTTTAATTTGACAATAAAAAATAATGCATTTGGAATGGGTTTTAGCAGCGCCACTTTACAATCTTTTCACTCTGTTATGAAATTAGCAACAGAGAATTTTACATTTTCTCCACCCTGTAAACAACTTCTTAATAAATTAAATTCTTATAATTTAAAACAATTATTTGACCAAACAATGTCTCATGGAAGTGTATAGGTTAAAATTTATATTACAGTCTTACTTTGGCAGTATGTCACTGGATGGAGACAGAGACCAGGACTTGAAAAAGTCCATCAACTCAGGCTGAAGTGGGATTCTTAAAGGAATCACCTGGAACACAGAAGACAAATGAAAATCAGGGAAAATGATGAAAAAAAGAAAAAAAAAAGAATAAATTTGAATGAATTTTTACTGAAGATATCCGATTCGCCTGCAGTTATTGAGAAACACATTGATGTGCCAGAAACATGTGAAAATGGATTAATATGATGGAAAAGGTGTTTTATGGTCAATAACTGTGATACATTGAGGATTATGAGCAGATTTTGACTTTACATGTCTTTTGCTGAAAAGGGCCTCTCTCCACCATTTCTGGGCTCTCTATGCGCCAAAAGCGGATTTTAAGTGCATTTTTCATCAAAGCTGCCTCTTTTGCCCACAGTGACTGAGAAACACATCTCTATGCAAGAAATATGTGAAAATGGATTAATATGATAGAAAATGTGTTTTTTTTTTGTTTATTTTTTTTTATTATCAATAACTGTCATACAGTGAGGATTATGAGCAGATTTTGACTTTACATGTCTTTTGCTGAAAAAGGCCTATTTCGATTCTCTTTCACTTTTTTAATTTGACAATAAAAATAATGCATTTGGAAGGGTTTTAGCAGCGCCACTTTACAATCTTTTCACTCTGTTATGAAATTAGCAACAGAGAATTTTACATTTTCTCCACCCTGTAAACAACTTCTTAATAAATTAAATTCTTATAATTTAAAACAATCATTTGACCAAAAAATGTCTCATGGAAGTGTATAGGTTAAAATTTATATTTCAGTCTTACTTTGGCAGTATCTCATGAGAACCACTGGATGGAGACAGAGACCAGGACTTGAAAAAGTCCATCAACTCAGGCTGAAGTGAGATTCTAAAAAGAATTACTTGGAACACAGAAGACAAATTAAAATTAGGGAAAATGATGAAAAAATGAAAAAAAAGAATAAATTTGAATGAATTTTTACTGAAGATATCCGATTCGCCCGCAGTTATTGAGAAACACATTGATGTGCCAGAAACATGTGAAAATGGATTAATATGACAGAAAAGGTGTTTTTTGGTCAATAACTGTCATACAGTGAGGATTATGAGCAGATTTTGACTTTACATGTCTTTTGCTGTAAAGGGCCTGTCTCCACCATTTCTGGGCTCTCTAAGCGCCGAAAGAGCATTTTAAGTGCGTTTTTCATCAAAGCTGCCTCCTTTGCCCACAGTGACTGAGAAACACATCTCTATGCAAGAAATATGTGAAAATGGATTAATATGATAGAAAAGGTGGGGTTTTTGGTCAATAACTGTCATACAGTGAGGATTATGAGCAGATTTTGACTTTACATGTCTTTTGTTTTAAAGGGCCTGTCTCCACCATTTCTGGGCTCTCTAAGCGCCGAAAGAGCATTTTAAGTGCGTTGTTCATCAAAGCTGCCTCTTTTGCCCACAGTGACTGAGAAACACATCTCTATGCAAGAAATATGTGAAAATGGATTAATATGATCGGAAAGGTGTTTTTGTCAATAAATGTCATACAGTGAGGATTATGAGCAGATTTTGACTTTACATGTCTTTTGCTGAAAAAGGCCTATTTCGATTCTCTTTCACTTTTTAATTTGACAATAAAAATAATGCATTTGGAATGGGTTTTAGCAGCGCCACTTTACAATCTTTTTCACTCTGTTATGAAATTAGCAACAGAGAATTTTACATTTTCTCCACCCTGTAAACAACTTCTTAATAAATTAAATTCTTATAATTTAAAACAATTATTTGACCAAACAATGTCTCATGGAAGTGTATAGGTTAAAATTTATATTACAGTCTTACTTTGGCAGTATGTCACTGGATGGAGACAGAGACCAGGACTTGAAAAAGTCCATCAACTCAGGCTGAAGTGGGATTCTTAAAGGAATTACCTCGAAGACAGAAGACAAATTAAAATTAGGGAAAAAGATGAAAAAATGAAAAAAAAAAAGAATAAATTTGAATGAATTTTTACTGAAGATATATCCGATTCGCCTGCAGTTATTGAGAAACACATTGATGTGCCAGAAACATGTGAAAATGGATTAATATGACAGAAAAGGTGTTTTTTGGTCAATAACTGTCATACAGTGAGGATTATGAGCAGATTTTGACTTTACATGTCTTTTGCTGAAAAGGGCCTGTCTCCACCATTTCTGGGCTCTCTAAGCGCCGACAGCGGATTTTAAGTGCGTTTTCATCAAAGCTGCCTCCTTTGCCCACAGTGACTGAGAAACACATCTCTATGCAAGAAATATGTGAAAATGGATTAATATGATAGAAAAGGTGGGGTTTTTGGTCAATAACTGTCATACAGTGAGGATTATGAGCAGATTTTGACTTTACATGTCTTTTGCTGTAAAGGGCCTGTCTCCACCATTTCTGGGCTCTCTAAGCGTGAAAAGAGCATTTTAAGTGCGTTGTTCATCAAAGCTGCCTCTTTTGCCCACAGTGACTGAGAAACACATCTCTATGCAAGAAATATGTGAAAATGGATTAATATGATCGGAAAGGTGTTTTTTGGTCAATAAATGTCATACAGTGAGGATTATGAGCAGATTTTGACTTTACATGTCTTTTGCTGAAAAAGGCCTATTTCGATTCTCTTTCACTTTTTAATTTGACAATAAAAATAATGCATTTGGAATGGGTTTTAGCAGCGCCACTTTACAATCTTTTCACTCTGTTATGAAATTAGCAACAGAGAATTTTACATTTTCTCCACCCTGTAAATAACTTCTTAATAAATTAAATTCTTATAATTTAAAACAATCATTTGACCAAAAAATGTCTCATGGAAGTGTATAGGTTAAAATGTATATTACAGTCTTACTTTGGCAGTATGTCACTGGATGGAGACAGAGACCAGGACTTGAAAAGTCCATCAACTCAGGCTGAAGTGGGATTCTTAAAGGAATCACCTGGAACACAGAAGACAAATGAAAATCAGGGAAAATGATGAAAAAATGAAAAAAAAAGAATAAATTTGAATGAATTTTTACTGAAGATATCCGATTCGCCTGCAGTTATTGAGAAACACATTGATGTGCCAGAAACATGTGAAAATGGATTAATATGATGGAAAAGGTGTTTTATGGTCAATAACTGTGATACATTGAGGATTATGAGCAGATTTTGACTTTACATGTCTTTTGCTGAAAAGGGCCTCTCTCCACCATTTCAGGGCTCTCTATGCGCCGAAAAAGCGGATTTTAAGTGCATTTTTCATCAAAGCTGCCTCTTTTGCCCACAGTGACTGAGAAACACATCTCTATGCAAGAAATATGTGAAAATGGATTAATATGATAGAAAATGTGTTTTTTTTGTTTATTTTTTTATTATCAATAACTGTCATACAGTGAGGATTATGAGCAGATTTTGACTTTACACGTCTTTTGCTGAAAAAGGCCTATTTCGATTCTCTTTCACTTTTTTAATTTGACAATAAAAAATAATACATTTGGAATGGGTTTTAGCAGCGCCACTTTACAATCTTTTCACTCTGTTATGAAATTAGCAACAGAGAATTCTACATTTTCTCCACCCTGTAAACAACTTCTTAATAAATTAAATTCTTATAATTTAAAACAATCATTTGACCAAAAAATGTCTCATGGAAGTGTATAGGTTAAAATTTATATTTCAGTCTTACTTTGGCAGTATCTCATGAGAACCACTGGATGGAGACAGAGACCAGGACTTGAAAAAGTCCATCAATTCAGGCTGAAGAGGGATTCTTAAAGGAATTACCTGGAACACAGAAGACAAATTAAAATTAGGGAAAAAGATGAAAAAATGAAAAAAAAAGAATAAATTTGAATGAATTTTTACTGAAGATATCCGATTCGCCCGCAGTTATTGAGAAACACATTGATGTGCCAGAAACATGTGAAAATGGATTAATATGACAGAAAAGGTGTTTTTGGTCAACAACTGTCATACAGTGAGGATTATGAGCAGATTTTGACTTTACATGTCTTTTGCTGAAAAGGGCCTGTCTCCACCATTTCTGGGCTCTCTAAGCGCCGTCAAGAGCATTTTAAGTGCGTTTTTCATCAAAGCTGCCTCTTTTGCCCACAGTGACTGAGAAACACATCTCTATGCAAGAAACATGTGAACATTGATTAATATGACAGAAAAGGTGTTTTTTGGTCAATAACTGTCATACAGTGAGGATTATGAGCAGATTTTGACTTTACACGTCTTTTGCTGAAAAAGGCCTGTCTCCACCATTTCTGGGCTCTCTAAAGCGCCGAAAGAGCATTTTAAGTGCGTTGTTCATCAAAGCTGCCTCTTTTGCCCACAGTGACTGAGAAACACATCTCTATGCAAGAAATATGTGAAAATGGATTAATATGATCGGAAAGGTGTTTTTTTTTGTCAATAAATGTCATACAGTGAGGATTATGAGCAGATTTTGACTTTACATGTCTTTTGCTGAAAAAGGCCTATTTCGATTCTCTTTCACTTTTTTAATTTGACAATAAAAAATAATGCATTTGGAATGGGTTTTAGCAGCGCCACTTTACAATCTTTTCACTCTGTTATGAAATTAGCAACAGAGAATTTTACATTTTCTCCACCCTGTAAACAACTTCTTAATAAATTAAATTCTTATAATTTAAAACAATCATTTGACCAAACAATTTCTCATGGAAGTGTATAGGTTAAAATTTATATTACAGTTTTACTTTGGCAGTATCTCATGAGAACCACTGGATGGAGACAGAGACCAGGACTTGAAAAAGTCCATCAACTCAGGCTGAAGTGGGATTCTTAAAGGAATTACCTCGAAGACAGAAGACAAATTAAAATTAGGGAAAAGATGAAAAAATGAAAAAAAAGAATAAATTTGAATGAATTTTTACTGAAGATATATCCGATTCGCCTGCAGTTATTGAGAAACACATTGATGTGCCAGAAACATGTGAAAATGGATTAATATGACAGAAAAGGTGTTTTTTGGTCAATAACTGTCATACAGTGAGGATTATGAGCAGATTTTGACTTTACATGTCTTTTGCTGTAAAGGGCCTGTCTCCACCATTTCTTGGCTCTCTAAGCGCCGAAAGAGCATTTTAAGTGCGTTTTTCATCAAAGCTG
Organism: Plectropomus leopardus; assembly: GCF_026936395.1. Classification (NCBI taxonomy): domain Eukaryota; kingdom Metazoa; phylum Chordata; class Actinopteri; order Perciformes; family Serranidae; genus Plectropomus; species Plectropomus leopardus. Next base: position 16,649 of record NW_028274721.1, read on the forward strand.
CCTCCTTTGCCCACAGTGACTGAGAAACACATCTCTATGCAAGAAATATGTGAAAATGGATTAATATGATAGAAAAGGTGGGGTTTTTGGTCAATAACTGTCATACAGTGAGGATTATGAGCAGATTTTGACTTTACATGTCTTTTGCTGTAAAGGGCCTGTCTCCACCATTTCTGGGCTCTCTAAGCGCCGAAAGAGCATTTTAAGTGCGTTGTTCATCAAAGCTGCCTCTTTTGCCCACAGTGACTGAGAAACACATCTCTATGCAAGAAATATGTGAAAATGGATTAATATGATCGGAAAGGTGTTTTTTTTGTCAATAAATGTCATACAGTGAGGATTATGAGCAGATTTTGACTTTACATGTCTTTTGCTGAAAAAGGCCTATTTCGGTTCTCTTTCACTTTTTAATTTGACAATAAAAATAATGCATTTGGAATGGGTTTTAGCAGCGCCACTTTACAATCTTTTCACTCTGTTATGAAATTAGCAACAGAGAATTTTACATTTTCTCCACCCTGTAAACAACTTCTTAATAAATTAAATTCTTATAATTTAAAACAATTATTTGACCAAACAATGTCTCATGGAAGTGTATAGGTTAAAATTTATATTACAGTCTTACTTTGGCAGTATGTCACTGGATGGAGACAGAGACCAGGACTTGAAAAAGTCCATCAACTCAGGCTGAAGTGGGATTCTTAAAGGAATCACCTGGAACACAGAAGACAAATGAAAATCAGGGAAAATGATGAAAAAATGAAAAAAAAAAGAATAAATTTGAATGAATTTTTACTGAAGATATCCGATTCGCCTGCAGTTATTGAGAAACACATTGATGTGCCAGAAACATGTGAAAATGGATTAATATGATGGAAAAGGTGTTTTATGGTCAATAACTGTGATACATTGAGGATTATGAGCAGATTTTGACTTTACATGTCTTTTACTGTAAAGGGCCTCTCTCCACCATTTCTGGGCTCTCTATGCTAAAAGCGGATTTTAAGTGCGTTTTTCATCAAAGCTGCCTCTTTTGCCCACAGTGACTGAGAAACACATCTCTATGCAAGAAATATGTGAAAATGGATTAATATGATAGAAAATGTGTTTTTTTTTTGTTTATTTTTTTTATTATCAATAACTGTCATACAGTGAGGATTATGAGCAGATTTTGACTTTACATGTCTTTTGCTGAAAAAGGCCTATTTCGATTCTCTTTCACTTTTTAATTTGACAATAAAAATAATGCATTTGGAATGGGTTTTAGCAGCGCCACTTTACAATCTTTTCACTCTGTTATGAAATTAGCAACAGAGAATTTTACATTTTCTCCACCCTGTAAACAACTTCTTAATAAATTAAATTCTTATAATTTAAAACAATTATTTGACCAAACAATGTCTCATGGAAGTGTATAGGTTAAAATTTATATTACAGTCTTACTTTGGCAGTATGTCACTGGATGGAGACAGAGACCAGGACTTGAAAAAGTCCATCAACTCAGGCTGAAGTGGGATTCTTAAAGGAATTACCTCGAAGACAGAAGACAAATTAAAATTAGGGAAAAAGATGAAAAATGAAAAAAAGAATAAATTTGAATGAATTTTTACTGAAGATATATCCGATTCGCCTGCAGTTATTGAGAAACACATTGATGTGCCAGAAACATGTGAAAATGGATTAATATGACAGAAAAGGTGTTTTTTGGTCAATAACTGTCATACAGTGAGGATTATGAGCAGATTTTGACTTTACATGTCTTTTGCTGAAAAGGGTCTGTCTCCACCATTTCAGGGCTCTCTAAGCGCCCGAAAGAGCATTTTAAGTGCGTTTTCATCAAAGCTGCCTCCTTTGCCCACAGTGACTGAGAAACACATCTCTATGCAAGAAATATGTGAAAATGGATTAATATGATAGAAAAGGTGGGGTTTTTTGGTCAATAACTGTCATACAGTGAGGATTATGAGCAGATTTTGACTTTACATGTCTTTTGCTGTAAAGGGCCTGTCTCCACCATTTCTGGGCTCTCTAAGCGCCCGAAAGAGCATTTTAAGTCGTTGTTCATCAAAGCTGCCTCTTTTGCCCACAGTGACTGAGAAACACATCTCTATGCAAGAAATATGTGAAAATGGATTAATATGATCGGAAAGGTGTTTTTTTTTGTCAATAAATGTCATACAGTGAGGATTATGAGCAGATTTTGACTTTACATGTCTTTTGCTGAAAAAGGCCTATTTCGATTCTCTTTCACTTTTTAATTTGACAATAAAAATAATGCATTTGGAATGGGTTTTAGCAGCGCCACTTTACAATCTTTTCACTCTGTTATGAAATTAGCAACAGAGAATTTTACATTTTCTCCACCCTGTAAACAACTTCTTAATAAATTAAATTCTTATAATTTAAAACAATTATTTGACCAAACAATGTCTCATGGAAGTGTATAGGTTAAAATTTATATTACAGTCTTACTTTGTCAGTATGTAACTGGATGGAGACAGAGACCAGGACTTGAAAAGTCCATCAACTCAGGCTGAAGTGGGATTCTTAAAGGAATCACCTGGAACACAGAAGACAAATGAAAATTTGGGAAAATGATGAAAAAATGAAAAAAAAATAAATAAATTTGAATGAAGTTTTACTGAAGATATCTGATTCGCCCGCAGTTATTGAGAAACACATTGATGTGCCAGAAACATGTGAAAATGGATTAATATGATAGAAAAGGTGTTTTATGGTCAATAACTGTGATACATTGAGGATTATGAGCAGATTTTGACTTTACATGTCTTTTTACTGAAAAGGGCCTCTCTCCACCATTTCTGGGCTCTCTATGCGCCAAAAAGCGGATTTTAAGTGCGTTTTTCATCAAAGCTGCCTCTTTTGCCCACAGTGACTGAGAAACACATCTCTATGCAAGAAATATGTGAAAATGGATTAATATGATAGAAAATGTGTTTTTTTTTTGTTTATTTTTTTTTATCAATAACTGTCATACAGTGAGGATTATGAGCAGATTTTGACTTTACATGTCTTTTGCTGAAAAAGGCCTATTTCGATTCTCTTTCACTTTTTAATTTGACAATAAAAAATAATGCATTTGGAATGGGTTTTAGCAGCGCCACTTTACAATCTTTTTCACTCTGTTATGAAATTAGCAACAGAGAATTTTACATTTTCTCCACCCTGTAAACAACTTCTTAATAAATTAAATTCTTATAATTTAAAACAATCATTTGACCAAACAATGTCTCATGGAAGTGTATAGGTTAAAATTTATATTACAGTTTTACTTTGGCAGTATCTCATGAGAACCACTGGATGGAGACAGAGACCAGGACTTGAAAAAGTCCATCAACTCAGGCTGAAGTGGGATTCTTAAAGGAATCACCTGGAACACAGAAGACAAATGAAAATTAGGGAAAATGATGAAAAATGAAAAAAAAAGAATAAATTTGAATGAATTTTTACTGAAGATATCCGATTCGCCTGCAGTTATTGAGAAACACATTGATGTGCCAGAAACATGTGAAAATGGATTAATATGATGGAAAAGGTGTTTTATGGTCAATAACTGTCATACAGTGAGGATTATGAGCAGATTTTGACTTTACATGTCTTTTGCTGAAAAGGGCCTCTCTCCACCATTTCTGGGCTCTCTAAGCGCCGAAAGAGCATTTTAAGTGCGTTTTTCATCAAAGCTGCCTCTTTTGCCCACAGTGACTGAGAAACACATCTCTATGCAAGAAATATGTGAAAATGGATTAATATGATAGAAAATGTGTTTTTTTTTGTTTATTTTTTTTTATTATCAATAACTGTCATACAGTGAGGATTATGAGCAGATTTTGACTTTACATGTCTTTTGCTGAAAAAGGCCTATTTCGATTCTCTTTCACTTTTTAATTTGACAATAAAAATAATGCATTTGGAATGGGTTTTAGCAGCGCCACTTTACAATCTTTTCACTCTGTTATGAAATTAGCAACAGAGAATTTTACATTTTCTCCACCCTGTAAACAACTTCTTAATAAATTAAATTCTTATAATTTAAAACAATTATTTGACCAAACAATGTCTCATGGAAGTGTATAGGTTAAAATTTATATTACAGTCTTACTTTGGCAGTATGTCACTGGATGGAGACAGAGACCAGGACTTGAAAAAGTCCATCAACTCAGGCTGAAGTGGGATTCTTAAAGGAATTACCTGGAACACAGAAGACAAATTAAAATTAGGGAAAAAGATGAAAAAATGAAAAAAAAAAAGAATAAATTTGAATGAATTTTTACTGAAGATATATCCGATTCGCCTGCAGTTATTGAGAAACACATTGATGTGCCAGAAACATGTGAAAATGGATTAATATGACAGAAAAGGTGTTTTTTGGTCAATAACTGTCATACAGTGAGGATTATGAGCAGATTTTGACTTTACATGTCTTTTGCTGTAAAGGGCCTGTCTCCACCATTTCTTGGCTCTCTAAGCGCCGAAAGAGCATTTTAAGTGCGTTTTTCATCAAAGCTGCCTCCTTTGCCCACAGTGACTGAGAAACACATCTCTATGCAAGAAATATGTGAAAATGGATTAATATGATAGAAAAGGTGGGGTTTTTGGTCAATAACTGTCATACAGTGAGGATTATGAGCAGATTTTGACTTTACATGTCTTTTGCTGTAAAGGGCCTGTCTCCACCATTTCTGGGCTCTCTAAGCGCCCGAAAGAGCATTTTAAGTGCGTTGTTCATCAAAGCTGCCTCTTTTGCCCACAGTGACTGAGAAACACATCTCTATGCAAGAAATATGTGAAAATGGATTAATATGATCGGAAAGGTGTTTTTTTTTGTCAATAAATGTCATACAGTGAGGATTATGAGCAGATTTTGACTTTACATGTCTTTTGCTGAAAAAGGCCTATTTCGATTCTCTTTCACTTTTTTAATTTGACAATAAAAAATAATGCATTTGGAATGGGTTTTAGCAGCGCCACTTTACAATCTTTTCACTCTGTTATGAAATTAGCAACAGAGAATTTTACATTTTCTCCACCCTGTAAACAACTTCTTAATAAATTAAATTCTTATAATTTAAAACAATTATTTGACCAAACAATGTCTCATGGAAGTGTATAGGTTAAAATTTATATTACAGTCTTACTTTGGCAGTATGTCACTGGATGGAGACAGAGACCAGGACTTGAAAAGTCCATCAACTCAGGCTGAAGTGGGATTCTTAAAGGAATCACCTGGAACACAGAAGACAAATGAAAATCAGGAAAATGATGAAAAATGAAAAAAAAAGAATAAATTTGAATGAATTTTTACTGAAGATATCCGATTCGCCCGCAGTTATTGAGAAACACATTGATGTGCCAGAAACATGTGAAAATGGATTAATATGATAGAAAAGGTGTTTTATGGTCAATAACTGTGATACATTGAGGATTATGAGCAGATTTTGACTTTACATGTCTTTTACTGAAAAGGGCCTCTCTCCACCATTTCTGGGCTCTCTATGCGCCAAAAGCGGATTTTAAGTGCGTTTTTCATCAAAGCTGCCTCTTTTGCCCACAGTGACTGAGAAACACATCTCTATGCAAGAAATATGTGAAAATGGATTAATATGATAGAAAATGTGTTTTTTTTTTTGTTTATTTTTTTATTATCAATAACTGTCATACAGTGAGGATTATGAGCAGATTTTGACTTTACATGTCTTTTGCTGAAAAAGGCCTATTTCGATTCTCTTTCACTTTTTTAATTTGACAATAAAAAATAATGCATTTGGAATGGGTTTTAGCAGCGCCACTTTACAATCTTTTCACTCTGTTATGAAATTAGCAACAGAGAATTTTACATTTTCTCCACCCTGTAAACAACTTCTTAATAAATTAAATTCTTATAATTTAAAACAATTATTTGACCAAACAATGTCTCATGGAAGTGTATAGGTTAAAATTTATATTACAGTCTTACTTTGGCAGTATCTCATGAGATCCACTGGATGGAGACAGAGACCAGGACTTGAAAAAATCCATCAACTCAGGCTGAAGTGGGGTTCTTAAAGGAATCACCTGGAACACAGAAGACAAATGAAAATTAGGGAAAATGATGAAAAAATGAAAAAAAAAAAGAATAAATTTGAATGAATTTTTACTGAAGATATCCGATTCGCCCGCAGTTATTGAGAAACACATTGATGTGCCAGAAACATGTGAAAATGGATTAATATGATGGAAAAGGTGTTTTATGGTCAATAACTGTGATACATTGAGGATTATGAGCAGATTTTGACTTTACATGTCTTTTGCTGAAAAGGGCCTCTCTCCACCATTTCTGGGCTCTCTATGCGCCAAAAGCGGATTTTAAGTGCGTTTTTCATCAAAGCTGCCTCTTTTGCCCACAGTGACTGAGAAACACATCTCTATGCAAGAAATATGTGAAAATGGATTAATATGATAGAAAATGTGTTTTTTTTTTGTTTATTTTTTTTTATTATCAATAACTGTCATACAGTGAGGATTATGAGCAGATTTTGACTTTACATGTCTTTTGCTGAAAAAGGCCTATTTCGATTCTCTTTCACTTTTTTAATTTGACAATAAAAAATAATGCATTTGGAATGGGTTTTAGCAGCGCCACTTTACAATCTTTTCACTCTGTTATGAAATTAGCAACAGAGAATTTTACATTTTCTCCACCCTGTAAACAACTTCTTAATAAATTAAATTCTTATAATTTAAAACAATCATTTGACCAAACAATGTCTCATGGAAGTGTATAGGTTAAAATTTATATTACAGTCTTACTTTGGCAGTATCTCATGAGATCCACTGGATGGAGACAGAGACCAGGACTTGAAAAAATCCATCAACTCAGGCTGAAGTGGGGTTCTTAAAGGAATTACCTCGAAGACAGAAGACAAATTAAAATTAGGGAAAAGATGAAAAATGAAAAAAAAGAATAAATTTGAATGAATTTTTACTGAAGATATATCCGATTCGCCTGCAGTTATTGAGAAACACATTGATGTGCCAGAAACATGTGAAAATGGATTAATATGACAGAAAAGGTGTTTTTTGGTCAATAACTGTCATACAGTGAGGATTATGAGCAGATTTTGACTTTACATGTCTTTTGCTGTAAAGGGCCTGTCTCCACCATTTCTTGGCTCTCTAAGCGCCGAAAGAGCATTTTAAGTGCGTTTTTCATCAAAGCTGCCTCCTTTGCCCACAGTGACTGAGAAACACATCTCTATGCAAGAAATATGTGAAAATGGATTAATATGATAGAAAAGGTGGGGTTTTTGGTCAATGAATGTCATACAGTGAGGATTATGAGCAGATTTTGACTTTACATGTCTTTTGCTGAAAAGGGCCTGTCTCCACCATTTCTGAGCTCTCTAATTGGCGAAAGAGCATTTTAAGTGCGTTTTTCATCAAAGCTTCCTCTTTTGCCCACAGTGACTGAGAAACACATCTCTATGCAAGAAATATGTGAAAATGGATTAATATGATCGGAAAGGTGTTTTTTTTGTCAATAAATGTCATACAGTGAGGATTATGAGCAGATTTTGACTTTACATGTCTTTTGCTGAAAAAGGCCTATTTCGATTCTCTTTCACTTTTTAATTTGACAATAAAAATAATGCATTTGGAATGGGTTTTAGCAGCGCCACTTTACAATCTTTTCACTCTGTTATGAAATTAGCAACAGAGAATTTTACATTTTCTCCACCCTGTAAACAACTTCTTAATAAATTAAATTCTTATAATTTAAAACAATTATTTGACCAAACAATGTCTCATGGAAGTGTATAGGTTAAAATTTATATTACAGTCTTACTTTGGCAGTATGTCACTGGATGGAGACAGAGACCAGGACTTGAAAAAGTCCATCAACTCAGGCTGAAGTGGGATTCTTAAAGGAATCACCTGGAACACAGAAGACAAATGAAAATTAGGGAAAATGATGAAAAAATGAAAAAAAAAAAAAGAATAAATTTGAATGAATTTTTACTGAAGATATCCGATTCGCCCGCAGTTATTGAGAAACACATTGATGTGCCAGAAACATGTGAAAATGGATTAATATGATAGAAAAGGTGTTTTATGGTCAATAACTGTGATACATTGAGGATTATGAGCAGATTTTGACTTTACATGTCTTTTACTGAAAAGGGCCTCTCTCCACCATTTCTGGGCTCTCTATGCGCCAAAAGCGGATTTTAAGTGCGTTTTTCATCAAAGCTGCCTCTTTTGCCCACAGTGACTGAGAAACACATCTCTATGCAAGAAATATGTGAAAATGGATTAATATGATAGAAAATGTGTTTTTTTTGTTTATTTTTTTTATTATCAATAACTGTCATACAGTGAGGATTATGAGCAGATTTTGACTTTACATGTCTTTTGCTGAAAAAGGCCTATTTCGATTCTCTTTCACTTTTTTAATTTGACAATAAAAAATAATGCATTTGGAATGGGTTTTAGCAGCGCCACTTTACAATCTTTTCACTCTGTTATGAAATTAGCAACAGAGAATTTTACATTTTCTCCACCCTGTAAACAACTTCTTAATAAATTAAATTCTTATAATTTAAAACAATCATTTGACCAAAAATGTCTCATGGAAGTGTATAGGTTAAAATTTATATTTCAGTCTTACTTTGGCAGTATCTCATGAGAACCACTGGATGGAGACAGAGACCAGGACTTGAAAAGTCCATCAACTCAGGCTGAAGTGGGATTCTTAAAGGAATTACCTGGAACACAGAAGACAAATTAAAATTAGGGAAAAAGATGAAAAATGAAAAAAAAAGAATAAATTTGAATGAATTTTTACTGAAGATATCCGATTCGCCTGCAGTTATTGAGAAACACATTGATGTGCCAGAAACATGTGAAAATGGATTAATATGACAGAAAAGGTGTTTTTGGTCAATAACTGTCATACAGTGAGGATTATGAGCAGATTTTGACTTTACATGTCTTTTGCTGTAAAGGGCCTGTCTCCACCATTTCTGGGCTCTCTAAGCGCCGAAAGAGCATTTTAAGTGCGTTTTTCATCAAAGCTGCCTCCTTTGCCCACAGTGACTGAGAAACACATCTCTATGCAAGAAATATGTGAAAATGGATTAATATGATAGAAAAGGTGGGGTTTTTGGTCAATAACTGTCATACAGTGAGGATTATGAGCAGATTTTGACTTTACATGTCTTTTGCTGTAAAGGGCCTGTCTCCACCATTTCTGGGCTCTCTAAGCGCCGAAAGAGCATTTTAAGTGCGTTGTTCATCAAAGCTGCCTCTTTTGCCCACAGTGACTGAGAAACACATCTCTATGCAAGAAATATGTGAAAATGGATTAATATGATCGGAAAGGTGTTTTTTTGTCAATAAATGTCATACAGTGAGGATTATGAGCAGATTTTGACTTTACATGTCTTTTGCTGAAAAAGGCCTATTTCGATTCTCTTTCACTTTTTAATTTGACAATAAAAATAATGCATTTGGAATGGGTTTTAGCAGCGCCACTTTACAATCTTTTCACTCTGTTATGAAATTAGCAACAGAGAATTTTACATTTTCTCCACCCTGTAAACAACTTCTTAATAAATTAAATTCTTATAATTTAAAACAATTATTTGACCAAACAATGTCTCATGGAAGTGTATAGGTTAAAATTTATATTACAGTCTTACTTTGGCAGTATGTCACTGGATGGAGACAGAGACCAGGACTTGAAAAAGTCCATCAACTCAGGCTGAAGTGGGATTCTTAAAGGAATCACCTGGAACACAGAAGACAAATGAAAATCAGGGAAAATGATGAAAAAATGAAAAAAAAAAGAATAAATTTGAATGAATTTTTACTGAAGATATCCGATTCGCCTGCAGTTATTGAGAAACACATTGATGTGCCAGAAACATGTGAAAATGGATTAATATGATGGAAAAGGTGTTTTATGGTCAATAACTGTGATACATTGAGGATTATGAGCAGATTTTGACTATAAATGTATTTTACTGAAAAGGGCCTCTCTCCACCATTTCTGGGCTCTCTATGCGCCAAAAGCGGATTTTAAGTGCGTTTTCATCAAAGCTGCCTCTTTTGCCCACAGTGACTGAGAAACACATCTCTATGCAAGAAATATGTGAAAATGGATTAATATGATAGAAAATGTGTTTTTTTTTTGTTTATTTTTTTTTATTATCAATAACTGTCATACAGTGAGGATTATGAGCAGATTTTGACTTTAAATTTCTTTTTGCTGAAAAAGGCCTATTTCGATTCTCTTTCACTTTTTTAATTTGACAATAAAAAATAATGCATTTGGAATGGGTTTTAGCAGCGCCACTTTACAATCTTTTCACTCTGTTATGAAATTAGCAACAGAGAATTTTACATTTTCTCCACCCTGTAAACAACTTCTTAATAAATTAAATTCTTATAATTTAAAACAATCATTTGACCAAAAAATGTCTCATGGAAGTGTATAGGTTAAAATTTATATTTCAGTCTTACTTTGGCAGTATCTCATGAGAACCACTGGATGGAGACAGAGACCAGGACTTGAAAAAGTCCATCAACTCAGGCTGAAGTGGGATTCTTAAAGGAATTACCTGGAACACAGAAGACAAATTAAAATTAGGGAAAAAGATGAAAAATGAAAAAAAAGAATAAATTTGAATGAATTTTTACTGAAGATATCCGATTCGCCTGCAGTTATTGAGAAACACATTGATGTGCCAGAAACATGTGAAAATGGATTAATATGACAGAAAAGGTGTTTTTTGGTCAATAACTGTCATACAGTGAGGATTATGAGCAGATTTTGACTTTACATGTCTTTTGCTGTAAAGGGCCTGTCTCCACCATTTCTGGGCTCTCTAAGCGCCGAAAGAGCATTTTAAGTGCGTTTTTCATCAAAGCTGCCTCTTTTGCCCACAGTGACTGAGAAACACATCTCTATGCAAGAAATATGTGAAAATGGATTAATATGATCGAAAAGGTGGGGTTTTTGGTCAATAACTGTCATACAGTGAGGATTATGAGCAGATTTTGACTTTACATGTCTTTTGCTGTAAAGGGCCTGTCTCCACCATTTCTGGGCTCTCTAAGCGCCGAAAGAGCATTTTAAGTGCGTTGTTCATCAAAGCTGCCTCTTTTGCCCACAGTGACTGAGAAACACATCTCTATGCAAGAAATATGTGAAAATGGATTAATATGATATAAAGGTGTTTTTTTTGTCAATAATTGTCATACAGTGAGGATTATGAGCAGATTTTGACTTTACATGTCTTTTGCTGAAAAAGGCCTATTTCGATTCTCTTTCACTTTTTAATTTGACAATAAAAATAATGCATTTGGAATGGGTTTTAGCAGCGCCACTTTACAATCTTTTCACTCTGTTATGAAATTAGCAACAGAGAATTTTACATTTTCTCCACCCTGTAAACAACTTCTTAATAAATTAAATTCTTATAATTTAAAACAATTATTTGACCAAACAATGTCTCATGGAAGTGTATAGGTTAAAATTTATATTACAGTCTTACTTTGGCAGTATGTCACTGGATGGAGACAGAGACCAGGACTTGAAAAAGTCCATCAACTCAGGCTGAAGTGGGATTCTTAAAGGAATCACCTGGAACACAGAAGACAAATGAAAATTAGGGAAAATGATGAAAAAATGAAAAAAAAAAGAATAAATTTGAATGAATTTTTACTGAAGATATCCGATTCGCCCGCAGTTATTGAGAAACACATTGATGTGCCAGAAACATGTGAAAATGGATTAATATGATAGAAAATTTGTTATTTGGTCAACAACTGTCATACAGTGAGGATTATGAGGAGATTTTGACTTTACATGTCTTTTGCTGAAAAGGGCCTGTCTCCACCATTTCTGGGCTCTCTAAGCGCCGAAAGAGCATTTTAAGTGCGTTTTTCATCAAAGCTGCCTCTTTTGCCCACAGTGACTGAGAAACACATCTCTATGCAAGAAATATGTGAAAATGGATTAATATGATAGAAAATGTGTTTTTTTTTGTTTATTTTTTTTTATTATCAATAACTGTCATACAGTGAGGATTATGAGCAGATTTTGACTTTACATGTCTTTTGCTGAAAAAGGCCTATTTCGATTCTCTTTCACTTTTTTAATTTGACAATAAAAAATAATGCATTTGGAATGGGTTTTAGCAGCGCCACTTTACAATCTTTTCACTCTGTTATGAAATTAGCAACAGAGAATTTTACATTTTCTCCACCCTGTAAACAACTTCTTAATAAATTAAATTCTTATAATTTAAAACAATCATTTGACCAAACAATGTCTCATGGAAGTGTATAGGTTAAAATTTATATTACAGTCTTACTTTGGCAGTATCTCATGAGAACCACTGGATGGAGACAGAGACCAGGACTTGAAAAAATCCATCAACTCAGGCTGAAGTGGGGTTCTTAAAGGAATCACCTGGAACACAGAAGACAAATGAAAATTAGGGAAAATGATGAAAAAATGAAAAAAAAAAAGAATAAATTTGAATGAATTTTTACTGAAGATATCTGATTCGCCCGCAGTTATTGAGAAACACATTGATGTGCCAGAAACATGTGAAAATGGATTAATATGACAGAAAAGGTGTTTTTTGGTCAATAACTGTCATACAGTGAGGATTATGAGCAGATTTTGACTTTACATGTCTTTTGCTGAAAAGGGCCTGTCTCCACCATTTCTGGGCTCTCTAAGCGCCCGAAAGAGCATTTTAAGTGCGTTTTCATCAAAGCTGCCTCTTTTGCCCACAGTGACTGAGAAACACATCTCTATGCAAGAAATATGTGAAAATGGATTAATATGATCGAAAAGGTGGGGTTTTGGTCAATAACTGTCATACAGTGAGGATTATGAGCAGATTTTGACTTTACATGTCTTTTTGCTGTAAAGGGCCTGTCTCCACCATTTCTGGGCTCTCTAAGCGCGAAAGAGCATTTTAAGTGCGTTGTTCATCAAAGCTGCCTCTTTTGCCCACAGTGACTGAGAAACACATCTCTATGCAAGAAATATGTGAAAATGGATTAATATGATCGGAAAGGTGTTTTTTTTTGTCAATAAATGTCATACAGTGAGGATTATGAGCAGATTTTGACTTTACATGTCTTTTGCTGAAAAAGGCCTATTTCGATTCTCTTTCACTTTTTTAATTTGACAATAATAAATAATGCATTTGGAATGGGTTTTAGCAGCGCCACTTTACAATCTTTTTCACTCTGTTATGAAATTAGCAACAGAGAATTTTACATTTTCTCCACCCTGTAAACAACTTCTTAATAAATTAAATTCTTATAATTTAAAACAATTATTTGACCAAACAATGTCTCATGGAAGTGTATAGGTTAAAATTTATATTACAGTCTTACTTTGGCAGTATGTCACTGGATGGAGACAGAGACCAGGACTTGAAAAAGTCCATCAACTCAGGCTGAAGTGGGATTCTTAAAGGAATCACCTGGAACACAGAAGACAAAATGAAAATCAGGGAAAATGATGAAAAAATGAAAAAAAGAATAAATTTGAATGAATTTTTACTGAAGATATCCGATTCGCCTGCAGTTATTGAGAAACACATTGATGTGCCAGAAACATGTGAAAATGGATTAATATGATGGAAAAGGTGTTTTATGGTCAATAACTGTGATACATTGAGGATTATGAGCAGATTTTGACTTTACATGTCTTTTACTGAAAAGGGCCTCTCTCCACCATTTCTGGGCTCTCTATGCGCCAAAAGCGGATTTTAAGTGCGTTTTTCATCAAAGCTGCCTCTTTTGCCCACAGTGACTGAGAAACACATCTCTATGCAAGAAATATGTGAAAATGGATTAATATGATAGAAAATGTGTTTTTTTTGTTTATTTTTTTTTATTATCAATAACTGTCATACAGTGAGGATTATGAGCAGATTTTGACTTTACATGTCTTTTGCTGAAAAAGGCCTATTTCGATTCTCTTTCACTTTTTTAATTTGACAATAAAAAATAATGCATTTGGAATGGGTTTTAGCAGCGCCACTTTACAATCTTTTCACTCTGTTATGAAATTAGCAACAGAGAATTTTACATTTTCTCCACCCTGTAAACAACTTCTTAATAAATTAAATTCTTATAATTTAAAACAATCATTTGACCAAACAATTTCTCATGGAAGTGTATAGGTTAAAATTTATATTACAGTTTTACTTTGGCAGTATCTCATGAGAACCACTGGATGGAGACAGAGACCAGGACTTGAAAAGTCCATCAACTCAGGCTGAAGTGGGATTCTTAAAGGAATTACCTGGAACACAGAAGACAAATTAAAATTAGGGAAAAAGATGAAAAAATGAAAAAAAAAAGAATAAATTTGAATGAATTTTTACTGAAGATATATCCGATTCGCCTGCAGTTATTGAGAAACACATTGATGTGCCAGAAACATGTGAAAATGGATTAATATGACAGAAAAGGTGTTTTTGGTCAATAACTGTCATACAGTGAGGATTATGAGCAGATTTTGACTTTACATGTCTTTTGCTGTAAAGGGCCTGTCTCCACCATTTCTTGGCTCTCTAAGCGCCGAAAGAGCATTTTAAGTGCGTTTTTCATCAAAGCTGCCTCCTTTGCCCACAGTGACTGAGAAACACATCTCTATGCAAGAAATATGTGAAAATGGATTAATATGATAGAAAAGGTGGGGTTTTTGGTCAATAACTGTCATACAGTGAGGATTATGAGCAGATTTTGACTTTACATGTCTTTTGCTGTAAAGGGCCTGTCTCCACCATTTCTGGGCTCTCTAAGCGCCGAAAGAGCATTTTAAGTGCGTTTTTCATCAAAGCTTCCTCTTTTGCCCACAGTGACTGAGAAACACATCTCTATGCAAGAAATATGTGAAAATGGATTAATATGATATAAAAGGTGGGGGTTTTTTGTCGATAAATGTCATACAGTGAGGATTATGAGCAGATTTTGACTTTACATGTCTTTTGCTGAAAAAGGCCTATTTCGATTCTCTTTCACTTTTTTAATTTGACAATAAAAAATAATGCATTTGGAATGGGTTTTAGCAGCGCCACTTTACAATCTTTTCACTCTGTTATGAAATTAGCAACAGAGAATTTTACATTTTCTCCACCCTGTAAACAACTTCTTAATAAATTAAATTCTTATAATTTAAAACAATTATTTGACCAAACAATGTCTCATGGAAGTGTATAGGTTAAAATTTATATTACAGTCTTACTTTGGCAGTATGTCACTGGATGGAGACAGAGACCAGGACTTGAAAAAGTCCATCAACTCAGGCTGAAGTGGGATTCTTAAAGGAATTACCTCGAAGACAGAAGACAAATTAAAATTAGGGAAAAAGATGAAAAAATGAAAAAAAAAAAGAATAAATTTGAATGAATTTTTACTGAAGATATATCCGATTCGCCTGCAGTTATTGAGAAACACATTGATGTGCCAGAAACATGTGAAAATGGATTAATATGATGGAAAAGGTGTTTTATGGTCAATAACTGTGATACATTGAGGATTATGAGGAGATTTTGACTTTACATGTCTTTTACTGAAAAGGGCCTCTCTCCACCATTTCTGGGCTCTCTAAGCGCCAAAAGCGGATTTTAAGTGCGTTTTCATCAAAGCTGCCTCTTTTGCCCACAGTGACTGAGAAACACATCTCTATGCAAGAAATATGTGAAAATGGATTAATATGATAGAAAATGTGTTTTTTTTGTTTATTTTTTATTATCAATAACTGTCATACAGTGAGGATTATGAGCAGATTTTGACTTTACATGTCTTTTGCTGAAAAAGGCCTATTTCGATTCTCTTTCACTTTTTAATTTGACAATAAAAATAATGCATTTGGAATGGGTTTTAGCAGCGCCACTTTACAATCTTTTCACTCTGTTATGAAATTAGCAACAGAGAATTTTACATTTTCTCCACCCTGTAAACAACTTCTTAATAAATTAAATTCTTATAATTTAAAACAATCATTTGACCAAACATTGTCTCATGGAAGTGTATAGGTTAAAATTTATATTTCAGTCTTACTTTGGCAGTATCTCATGAGAACCACTGGATGGAGACAGAGACCAGGACTTGAAAAAGTCCATCAACTCAGGCTGAAGTGGGATTCTTAAAGGAATTACCTGGAACACAGAAGACAAATTAAAATTAGGGAAAAAGATGAAAAATGAAAAAAAAGAATAAATTTGAATGAATTTTTACTGAAGATATCCGATTCGCCCGCAGTTATTGAGAAACACATTGATGTGCCAGAAACATGTGAAAATGGATTAATATGACAGAAAAGGTGTTTTTGGTCAATAACTGTCATACAGTGAGGATTATGAGCAGATTTTGACTTTACATGTCTTTTGCTGTAAAGGGCCTGTCTCCACCATTTCTGGGCTCTCTAAGCGCCCGAAAGAGCATTTTAAGTGCGTTTTTCATCAAAGCTGCCTCCTTTGCCCACAGTGACTGAGAAACACATCTCTATGCAAGAAATATGTGAAAATGGATTAATATGATAGAAAAGGTGGGGTTTTTGGTCAATAACTGTCATACAGTGAGGATTATGAGCAGATTTTGACTTTACATGTCTTTGCTGTAAAGGGCCTGTCTCCACCATTTCTGGGCTCTCTAAGCGCGAAAGAGCATTTTAAGTGCGTTGTTCATCAAAGCTGCCTCTTTTGCCCACAGTGACTGAGAAACACATCTCTATGCAAGAAATATGTGAAAATGGATTAATATGATCGGAAAGGTGTTTTTTTTTGTCAATAAATGTCATACAGTGAGGATTATGAGCAGATTTTGACTTTACATGTCTTTTGCTGAAAAAGGCCTATTTCGATTCTCTTTCACTTTTTAATTTGACAATAAAAAATAATGCATTTGGAATGGGTTTTAGCAGCGCCACTTTACAATCTTTTTCACTCTGTTATGAAATTAGCAACAGAGAATTTTACATTTTCTCCACCCTGTAAACAACTTCTTAATAAATTAAATTCTTATAATTTAAAACAATTATTTGACCAAACAATGTCTCATGGAAGTGTATAGGTTAAAATTTATATTACAGTCTTACTTTGGCAGTATGTCACTGGATGGAGACAGAGACCAGGACTTGAAAAAGTCCATCAACTCAGGCTGAAGTGGGATTCTTAAAGGAATCACCTGGAACACAGAAGACAAATGAAAATCAGGGAAAATGATGAAAAATGAAAAAAAGAATAAATTTGAATGAATTTTTACTGAAGATATCCGATTCGCCTGCAGTTATTGAGAAACACATTGATGTGCCAGAAACATGTGAAAATGGATTAATATGATGGAAAAGGTGTTTTATGGTCAATAACTGTGATACATTGAGGATTATGAGCAGATTTTGACTTTACATGTCTTTTTACTGAAAAGGGCCTCTCTCCACCATTTCTGGGCTCTCTATGCGCCAAAAGCGGATTTTAAGTGCGTTTTTCATCAAAGCTGCCTCTTTTGCCCACAGTGACTGAGAAACACATCTCTATGCAAGAAATATGTGAAAATGGATTAATATGATAGAAAATGTGTTTTTTTTTTGTTTATTTTTTTTATTATCAATAACTGTCATACAGTGAGGATTATGAGCAGATTTTGGCTTTACATTTTTTTTGCTGAAAAAGGCCTATTTCGATTCTCTTTCACTTTTTTAATTTGACAATAAAAAATAATGCATTTGGAATGGGTTTTAGCAGCGCCACTTTACAATCTTTTCACTCTGTTATGAAATTAGCAACAGAGAATTTTACATTTTCTCCACCCTGTAAACAACTTCTTAATAAATTAAATTCTTATAATTTAAAACAATCATTTGACCAAAAATGTCTCATGGAAGTGTATAGGTTAAAATTTATATTTCAGTCTTACTTTGGCAGTATCTCATGAGAACCACTGGATGGAGACAGAGACCAGGACTTGAAAAAGTCCATCAACTCAGGCTGAAGTGGGATTCTTAAAGGAATTACCTGGAACACAGAAGACAAATTAAAATTAGGGAAAAAGATGAAAAAATGAAAAAAAAAAGAATAAATTTGAATGAATTTTTACTGAAGATATCCGATTCGCCCGCAGTTATTGAGAAACACATTGATGTGCCAGAAACATGTGAAAATGGATTAATATGACAGAAAAGGTGTTTTTTGGTCAATAACTGTCATACAGTGAGGATTATGAGCAGATTTTGACTTTACATGTCTTTTGCTGTAAAGGGCCTGTCTCCACCATTTCTGGGCTCTCTAATTGGCGAAAGAGCATTTTAAGTGCGTTTTTCATCAAAGCTTCCTCTTTTGCCCACAGTGACTGAGAAACACATCTCTATGCAAGAAATATGTGAAAATGGATTAATATGATCGAAAAGGTGGGGTTTTTGGTCAATAACTGTCATACAGTGAGGATTATGAGCAGATTTTGACTTTACATGTCTTTTGCTGTAAAGGGCCTGTCTCCACCATTTCTGGGCTCTCTAAGCGTGAAAGAGCATTTTAAGTGCGTTGTTCATCAAAGCTGCCTCTTTGCCCACAGTGACTGAGAAACACATCTCTATGCAAGAAATATGTGAAAATGGATTAATATGATCGGAAAGGTGTTTTTTTTTGTCAATAATTGTCATACAGTGAGGATTATGAGCAGATTTTGACTTTACATGTCTTTTGCTGAAAAAGGCCTATTTCGATTCTCTTTCACTTTTTTAATTTGACAATAAAAAATAATGCATTTGGAATGGGTTTTAGCAGCGCCACTTTACAATCTTTTCACTCTGTTATGAAATTAGCAACAGAGAATTTTACATTTTCTCCACCCTGTAAACAACTTCTTAATAAATTAAATTCTTATAATTTAAAACAATCATTTGACCAAACAATTTCTCATGGAAGTGTATAGGTTAAAATTTATATTACAGTTTTACTTTGGCAGTATCTCATGAGAACCACTGGATGGAGACAGAGACCAGGACTTGAAAAAGTCCATCAACTCAGGCTGAAGTGGGATTCTTAAAGGAATCACCTGGAACACAGAAGACAAATGAAAATCAGGGAAAATGATGAAAAATGAAAAAAAAGAATAAATTTGAATGAATTTTTACTGAAGATATCCGATTCGCCTGCAGTTATTGAGAAACACATTGATGTGCCAGAAACATGTGAAAATGGATTAATATGATGGAAAAGGTGTTTTATGGTCAATAACTGTGATACATTGAGGATTATGAGCAGATTTTGACTTTACATGTCTTTTACTGAACAGGGCCTGTCTCCACCATTTCTGGGCTCTCTTAGCGCCGAAACCGGATTTTAAGTGCGTTTTTCATCAAAGCTGGCTCTTTTGCCCACAGTGACTGAGAAACACATCTCTATGCAAGAAATATGTGATAATAGATTAATATGATAGAAAATGTGTTTTTTTTTTTTATTTTTTTTATCAATAACTGTCATACAGTGAGGATTATGAGCAGATTTTGACTTTACATGTCTTTTGCTGAAAAGGCCTATTTCGATTCTCTTTCACTTTTTTAATTTGACAATAAAAAATAATGCATTTGGAATGGGTTTTAGCAGCGCCACTTTACAATCTTTTCACTCTGTTATGAAATTAGCAACAGAGAATTTTACATTTTCTCCACCCTGTAAACAACTTCTTAATAAATTAAATTCTTATAATTTAAAACAATCATTTGACCAAAAAATGTCTCATGGAAGTGTATAGGTTAAAATTTATATTTCAGTCTTACTTTGGCAGTATCTCATGAGAACCACTGGATGGAGACAGAGACCAGGACTTGAAAAGTCCATCAACTCAGGCTGAAGTGGGATTCTTAAAGGAATTACCTGGAACACAGAAGACAAATTAAAATTAGGGAAAAGATGAAAAATGAAAAAAAAGAATAAATTTGAATGAATTTTTACTGAAGATATCCGATTCGCCCAAGAGTTATTGAGAAACACATTGATGTGCCAGAAACATGTGAAAATGGATTAATATGACAGAAAAGGTGTTTTTGGTCAATAACTGTCATACAGTGAGGATTATGAGCAGATTTTGACTTTACATGTCTTTTGCTGTAAAGGGCCTGTCTCCACCATTTCTGGGCTCTCTAAGCGCCGAAAGAGCATTTTAAGTGCGTTTTTCATCAAAGCTGCCTCCTTTGCCCACAGTGACTGAGAAACACATCTCTATGCAAGAAATATGTGAAAATGGATTAATATGATCGAAAAGGTGGGGTTTTTGGTCAATAACTGTCATACAGTGAGGATTATGAGCAGATTTTGACTTTACATGTCTTTTGCTGTAAAGGGCCTGTCTCCACCATTTCTGGGCTCTCTAAGCGCCGAAAGAGCATTTTAAGTGCGTTGTTCATCAAAGCTGCCTCTTTTGCCCACAGTGACTGAGAAACACATCTCTATGCAAGAAATATGTGAAAATGGATTAATATGATCGGAAAGGTGTTTTTTTTTGTCAATAATTGTCATACAGTGAGGATTATGAGCAGATTTTGACTTTACATGTCTTTTTGCTGAAAAAGGCCTATTTCGATTCTCTTTCACTTTTTTACTTTGACAATAAAAAATAATACATTTGGAATGGGTTTTAGCAGCGCCACTTTACAATCTTTTCACTCTGTTATGAAATTAGCAACAGAGAATTTTACATTTTCTCCACCCTGTAAACAACTTCTTAATAAATTAAATTCTTATAATTTAAAACAATTATTTGACCAAACAATGTCTCATGGAAGTGTATAGGTTAAAATTTATATTACAGTCTTACTTTGGCAGTATGTCACTGGATGGAGACAGAGACCAGGACTTGAAAAGTCCATCAACTCAGGCTGAAGTGGGATTCTTAAAGGAATCACCTGGAACACAGAAGACAAATGAAAATCAGGGAAAATGATGAAAAATGAAAAAAAAAAGAATAAATTTGAATGAATTTTTACTGAAGATATCCGATTCGCCTGCAGTTATTGAGAAACACATTGATGTGCCAGAAACATGTGAAAATGGATTAATATGATGGAAAAGGTGTTTTATGGTCAATAACTGTGATACATTGAGGATTATGAGCAGATTTTGACTTTACATGTCTTTTACTGAAAAGGGCCTCTCTCCACCATTTCTGGGCTCTCTATGCGCCAAAAGCGGATTTTAAGTGCGTTTTTCATCAAAGCTGCCTCTTTTGCCCACAGTGACTGAGAGAAACACATCTCTATGCAAGAAATATGTGAAAATGGATTAATATGATAGAAAATGTGTTTTTTTTTGTTTATTTTTTTATTATCAATAACTGTCATACAGTGAGGATTATGAGCAGATTTTGACTTTACATGTCTTTTGCTGAAAAAGGCCTATTTCGATTCTCTTTCACTTTTTAATTTGACAATAAAAATAATGCATTTGGAATGGGTTTTAGCAGTGCCACTTTACAATCTTTTCACTCTGTTATGAAATTAGCAACAGAGAATTTTACATTTTCTCCACCCTGTAAACAACTTCTTAATAAATTAAATTCTTATAATTTAAAACAATCATTTGACCAAAAAATGTCTCATGGAAGTGTATAGGTTAAAATTTATATTTCAGTCTTACTTTGGCAGTATCTCATGAGAACCACTGGATGGAGACAGAGACCAGGACTTGAAAAGTCCATCAACTCAGGCTGAAGTGGGATTCTTAAAGGAATTACCTGGAACACAGAAGACAAATTAAAATTAGGGAAAATGATGAAAAAATGAAAAAAAAGAATAAATTTGAATGAATTTTTAGTGAAGATATCCGATTCGCCTGCAGTTATTGAGAAACACATTGATGTGCCAGAAACATGTGAAAACTGATTAATATGACAGAAAAGGTGTTCTTTGGTCAATAACTGTCATACAGTGAGGATTATGAGCAGATTTTGACTTTACATGTCTTTTGCTGAAAAAGGCCTGTCTCCACCATTTCTGGCCTCTCTAAGCGCGAAGAGCATTTTAAGTGCGTTTTTCATCAAAGCTGCCTCCTTTGCCCACAGTGACTGAGAAACACATCTCTATGCAAGAAATATGTGAAAATGGATTAATATGATAGAAAAGGTGGGGTTTTTGGTCAATAACTGTCATACAGTGAGGATTATGAGCAGATTTTGACTTTACATGTCTTTTGCTGTAAAGGGCCTGTCTCCACCATTTCTGGGCTCTCTAAGCGCCGAAAGAGCATTTTAAGTGCGTTGTTCATCAAAGCTGCCTCTTTTGCCCACAGTGACTGAGAAACACATCTCTATGCAAGAAATATGTGAAAATGGATTAATATGATATAAAAGGTGTTTTTTGGTCAATAACTGTCATACAGTGAGGATTATGAGCAGATTTTGACTTTACATGTCTTTTGCTGAAAAAGGCCTATTTCGATTCTCTTTCACTTTTTAATTTGACAATAAAAATAATGCATTTGGAATGGGTTTTAGCAGCGCCACTTTACAATCTTTTCACTCTGTTATGAAATTAGCAACAGAGAATTTTACATTTTCTCCACCCTGTAAACAACTTCTTAATAAATTAAATTCTTATAATTTAAAACAATCATTTGACCAAACAATGTCTCATGGAAGTGTATAGGTTAAAATTTATATTTCAGTCTTACTTTGGCAGTATCTCATGAGAACCACTGGATGGAGACAGAGACCAGGACTTGAAAAAGTCCATCAACTCAGGCTGAAGTGGGATTCTTAAAGGAATTACCTGGAACACAGAAGACAAATTAAAATTAGGGAAAAAGATGAAAAAATGAAAAAAAAAAGAATAAATTTGAATGAATTTTTACTGAAGATATCCGATTCGCCCGCAGTTATTGAGAAACACATTGATGTGCCAGAAACATGTGAAAATGGATTAATATGACAGAAAAGGTGTTTTTTGGTCAATAACTGTCATACAGTGAGGATTATGAGCAGATTTTGACTTTACATGTCTTTTTGCTGTAAAGGGCCTGTCTCCACCATTTCTGGGCTCTCTAAGCGCCCGAAAGAAGAGCATTTTAAGTGCGTTGTTCATCAAAGCTGCCTCTTTTGCCCACAGTGACTGAGAAACACATCTCTATGCAAGAAATATGTGAAAATGGATTAATATTATCGGAAAGGTGTTTTTTTTTGTCAATAAATGTCATACAGTGAGGATTATGAGCAGATTTTGACTTTACATGTCTTTTGCTGAAAAAGGCCTATTTCGATTCTCTTTCACTTTTTTAATTTGACAATAAAAAATAATGCATTTGGAAGGGTTTTTAGCAGCGCCAATTTACGATTGTTTCACTCTGTTATGAAATTAGCAACAGAGAATTTTACATTTTCTCCACCCTGTAAACAACTTCTTAATAAATTAAATTCTTATAATTTAAAACAATTATTTGACCAAACAATGTCTCATGGAAGTGTATAGGTTAAAATTTATATTACAGTCTTACTTTGGCAGTATGTCACTGGATGGAGACAGAGACCAGGACTTGAAAAAGTCCATCAACTCAGGCTGAAGTGGGATTCTTAAAGGAATTACCTCGAAGACAGAAGACAAATTAAAATTAGGGAAAAAGATGAAAAAATGAAAAAAAAAAAGAATAAATTTGAATGAATTTTTACTGAAGATATATCCGATTCGCCTGCAGTTATTGAGAAACACATTGATGTGCCAGAAACATGTGAAAATGGATTAATATGACAGAAAAGGTGTTTTTGGTCAATAACTGTCATACAGTGAGGATTATGAGCAGATTTTGACTTTACATGTCTTTTGCTGTAAAGGGCCTCTCTCCACCATTTCTTGGCTCTCTAAGCTACCGAAAGAGCATTTTAAGTGCGTTTTCATCAAAGCTGCCTCCTTTGCCCACAGTGACTGAGAAACACATCTCTATGCAAGAAATATGTGAAAATGGATTAATATGATAGAAAAGGTGGGGTTTTGGTCAATAACTGTCATACAGTGAGGATTATGAGCAGATTTTGACTTTACATGTCTTTTGCTGTAAAGGGCCTGTCTCCACCATTTCTGGGCTCTCTAAGCGCCGAAAGAGCATTTTAAGTGCGTTGTTCATCAAAGCTGCCTCTTTTGCCCACAGTGACTGAGAAACACATCTCTATGCAAGAAATATGTGAAAATGGATTAATATGATCGGAAAGGTGTTTTTTTTTGTCAATAAATGTCATACAGTGAGGATTATGAGCAGATTTTGACTTTACATGTCTTTTGCTGAAAAAGGCCTATTTCGATTCTCTTTCACTTTTTTAATTTGACAATAAAAAATAATGCATTTGGAATGGGTTTTAGCAGCGCCACTTTACAATCTTTTCACTCTGTTATGAAATTAGCAACAGAGAATTTTACATTTTCTCCACCCTGTAAACAACTTCTTAATAAATTAAATTCTTATAATTTAAAACAATTATTTGACCAAACAATGTCTCATGGAAGTGTATAGGTTAAAATTTATATTACAGTCTTACTTTGGCAGTATGTCACTGGATGGAGACAGAGACCAGGACTTGAAAAAGTCCATCAACTCAGGCTGAAGTGGGATTCTTAAAGGAATCACCTGGAACACAGAAGACAAATGAAAATCAGGGAAAATGATGAAAAATGAAAAAAAAAAGAATAAATTTGAATGAATTTTTACTGAAGATATCCGATTCGCCTGCAGTTATTGAGAAACACATTGATGTGCCAGAAACATGTGAAAATGGATTAATATGATGGAAAAGGTGTTTTATGGTCAATAACTGTGATACATTGAGGATTATGAGCAGATTTTGACTTTACATGTCTTTTACTGAAAAGGGCCTCTCTCCACCATTTCTGGGCTCTCTATGCGCCAAAAGCGGATTTTAAGTGCGTTTTTCATCAAAGCTGCCTCTTTTGCCCACAGTGACTGAGAAACACATCTCTATGCAAGAAATATGTGAAAATGGATTAATATGATAGAAAATGTGTTTTTTTTTTTGTTTATTTTTTTTTATTATCAATAACTGTCATACAGTGAGGATTATGAGCAGATTTTGACTTTACATGTCTTTTGCTGAAAAAGGCCTATTTCGATTCTCTTTCACTTTTTTAATTTGACAATAAAAAATAATGCATTTGGAATGGGTTTTAGCAGCGCCACTTTACAATCTTTTCACTCTGTTATGAAATTAGCAACAGAGAATTTTACATTTTCTCCACCCTGTAAACAACTTCTTAATAAATTAAATTCTTATAATTTAAAACAATCATTTGACCAAACAATGTCTCATGGAAGTGTATAGGTTAAAATTTATATTACAGTCTTACTTTGGCAGTATGTCACTGGATGGAGACAGAGACCAGGACTTGAAAAAGTCCATCAACTCAGGCTGAAGTGGGATTCTTAAAGGAATCACCTGGAACACAGAAGACAAATGAAAATCAGGGAAAATGATGAAAAAATGAAAAAAAAAAGAATAAATTTGAATGAATTTTTACTGAAGATATCCGATTCGCCTGCAGTTATTGAGAAACACATTGATGTGCCAGAAACATGTGAAAATGGATTAATATGATGGAAAAGGTGTTTTATGGTCAATAACTGTGATACATTGAGGATTATGAGCAGATTTTGACTTTACATGTCTTTTACTGAAAAGGGCCTCTCTCCACCATTTCTGGGCTCTCTATGCGCCAAAAGCGGATTTTAAGTGCGTTTTTCATCAAAGCTGCCTCTTTTGCCCACAGTGACTGAGAAACACATCTCTATGCAAGAAATATGTGAAAATGGATTAATATGATAAAAAAGGTGGGGGTTTTTTTGTCAATGAATGTCATACAGTGAGGATTATGAGCAGATTTTGACTTTACATGTCTTTTGCTGAAAAGGGCCTGTTACCAGCATTTCAGGGCTTTAAGCGCCGAAAGAGCATTTTAAGTGCATTTTTCATCAAAGCTGTCTCTTTTGCCCACAGTGACTGAGAAACACATCTCTATGCAAGAAACATGTGAAAACTGATTAATATTGTAGAAAATATGTTTTTTTTGTCAATACATGTCATACAGTGAGGATTATGAGCAGATTTTGACTTTACATGTCTTTTGATGAAAAAGGCCTATTTCGATTCTCTTTCACTTTTTTAATTTGACAATAAAAAATAATGCATTTGGAATGGGTTTTAGCAGCGCCACTTTACAATCTTTTCACTCTGTTATGAAATTAGCAACAGAGAATTTTACATTTTCTCCACCCTGTAAACAACTTCTTAATAAATTAAATTCTTATAATTTAAAACAATCATTTGACCAAAAAATGTCTCATGGAAGTGTATAGGTTAAAATTTATATTACAGTTTTACTTTGGCAGTATCTCATGAGAACCACTGGATGGAGACAGAGACCAGGACTTGAAAAAGTCCATCAACTCAGGCTGAAGTGGGATTCTTAAAGGAATCACCTGGAACACAGAAGACAAATGAAAATTAGGGAAAATGATGAAAAAATGAAAAAAAAAAAAAGAATAAATTTGAATGAATTTTTACTGAAGATATCCGATTCGCCCGCAGTTATTGAGAAACACATTGATGTGCCAGAAACATGTGAAAATGGATTAATATGACAGAAAAGGTGTTTTTTGGTCAATAACTGTCATACAGTGAGGATTATGAGCAGATTTTGACTTTACATGTCTTTTGCTGAAAAGGGCCTGTCTCCACCATTTCTGGGCTCTCTAAGCGCCGTCAAGAGCATTTTAAGTGCGTTTTTCATCAAAGCTGCCTCTTTTGCCCACAGTGACTGAGAAACACATCTCTATGCAAGAAATATGTGAAAATGGATTAATATGATAGAAAAGGTGGGGTTTTTGGTCAATAACTGTCATACAGTGAGGATTATGAGCAGATTTTGACTTTACATGTCTTTTGCTGAAAAAGGCCTATTTCGATTCTCTTTCACTTTTTTAATTTGACAATAATAAATAATGCATTTGGAATGGGTTTTAGCAGCGCCACTTTACAATCTTTTCACTCTTATGAAATTAGCAACAGAGAATTTTACATTTTCTCCACCCTGTAAACAACTTCTTAATAAATTAAATTCTTATAATTTAAAACAATCATTTGACCAAACAATTTCTCATGGAAGTGTATAGGTTAAAATTTATATTACAGTTTTACTTTGGCAGTATCTCATGAGAACCACTGGATGGAGACAGAGACCAGGACTTGAAAAGTCCATCAACTCAGGCTGAAGTGGGATTCTTAAAGGAATTACCTCGAAGACAGAAGACAAATTAAAATTAGGGAAAAAGATGAAAAAATGAAAAAAAAAAAAAAGAATGAATTTGAATGAATTTTACTGAAGATATCCGATTCGCCTGCAGTTATTGAGAAACACATTGATGTGCCAGAAACATGTGAAAATGGATTAATATGACAGAAAAGGTGTTTTTTGGTCAATAACTGTCATACAGTGAGGATTATGAGCAGATTTTGACTTTACATGTCTTTTGCTGTAAAGGGCCTGTCTCCACCATTTCTGGGCTCTCTAAGCGCCGAAAGAGCATTTTAAGTGCGTTGTTCATCAAAGCTGCCTCTTTTGCCCACAGTGACTGAGAAACACATCTCTATGCAAGAAATATGTGAAAATGGATTAATATGATAAAAAAGGTGGGGTTTTTTTTGTCAATACATGTCATACAGTGAGGATTATGAGCAGATTTTGACTTTACATGTCTTTTGATGAAAAAGGCCTATTTCGATTCTCTTTCACTTTTTTAATTTGACAATAAAAAATAATGCATTTGGAATGGGTTTTAGCAGCGCCACTTTACAATCTTTTCACTCTGTTATGAAATTAGCAACAGAGAATTCTACATTTTCTCCACCCTGTAAACAACTTCTTAATAAATTAAATTCTTATAATTTAAAACAATCATTTGACCAAACAATGTCTCATGGAAGTGTATAGGTTAAAATTTATATTACAGTCTTACTTTGGCAGTATGTCACTGGATGGAGACAGAGACCAGGACTTGAAAAAGTCCATCAACTCAGGCTGAAGTGGGATTCTTAAAGGAATTACCTCGAAGACAGAAGAAAAATTAAAATTAGGGAAAAAGATGAAAAAATGAAAAAAAAAAGAATAAATTTGAATGAATTTTTACTGAAGATATATCCGATTCGCCTGCAGTTATTGAGAAACACATTGATGTGCCAGAAACATGTGAAAATGGATTAATATGACAGAAAAGGTGTTTTTTGGTCAATAACTGTCATACAGTGAGGATTATGAGCAGATTTTGACTTTACATGTCTTTTGCTGTAAAGGGCCTGTCTCCACCATTTCTTGGCTCTCTAAGCGCCGAAAGAGCATTTTAAGTGCGTTTTTCATCAAAGCTGCCTCTTTTGCCCACAGTGACTGAGAAACACATCTCTATGCAAGAGATATGTGAAAATGGATTAATATGATATAAACGGTGGGGGTTTTTTGTCGATAAATGTCATACAGTGAGGATTATGAGCAGATTTTGACTTTACACGTCTTTTGCTGAAAAAGGCCTATTTCGATTCTCTTTCACTTTTTTAATTTGACAATAAAAAATAATGCATTTGGAATGGGTTTTAGCAGCGCCACTTTACAATCTTTTCACTCTGTTATGAAATTAGCAACAGAGAATTTTACATTTTCTCCACCCTGTAAACAACTTCTTAATAAATTAAATTCTTATAATTTAAAACAATTATTTGACCAAACAATGTCTCATGGAAGTGTATAGGTTAAAATTTATATTACAGTCTTACTTTGGCAGTATGTCACTGGATGGAGACAGAGACCAGGACTTGAAAAAGTCCATCAACTCAGGCTGAAGTGGGATTCTTAAAGGAATCACCTGGAACACAGAAGACAAATGAAAATCAGGGAAAATGATGAAAAATGAAAAAAAAGAATAAATTTGAATGAATTTTTACTGAAGATATCCGATTCGCCTGCAGTTATTGAGAAACACATTGATGTGCCAGAAACATGTGAAAATGGATTAATATGATGGAAAAGGTGTTTTATGGTCAATAACTGTGATACATTGAGGATTATGAGCAGATTTTGACTTTACATGTCTTTTACTGAAAAGGGCCTCTCTCCACCATTTCTGGGCTCTCTATGCGCCAAAAGCGGATTTTCATCAAAGCTGCCTCTTTTGCCCACAGTGACTGAGAAACACATCTCTATGCAAGAAATATGTGAAAATGGATTAATATGATAGAAAATGTGTTTTTTTTTTGTTTATTTTTTTTTATTATCAATAACTGTCATACAGTGAGGATTATGAGCAGATTTTGACTTTACATGTCTTTTGCTGAAAAAGGCCTATTTCGATTCTCTTTCACTTTTTTAATTTGACAATAAAAAATAATGCATTTGGAATGGGTTTTAGCAGCGCCACTTTACAATCTTTTCACTCTGTTATGAAATTAGCTACAGAGAATTTTACATTTTCTCCACCCTGTAAACAACTTCTTAATAAATTAAATTCTTATAATTTAAAACAATCATTTGACCAAAAAATGTCTCATGGAAGTGTATAGGTTAAAATTTATATTTCAGTCTTACTTTGGCAGTATCTCATGAGAACCACTGGATGGAGACAGAGACCAGGACTTGAAAAGTCCATCAACACAGGCTGAAGTGAGATTCTTAAAGGAATTACCTGGAACACAGAAGACAAATTAAAATTAGGGAAAAAGATGAAAAAATGAAAAAAAAAAGAATAAATTTGAATGAATTTTTACTGAAGATATCCGATTCGCCCGCAGTTATTGAGAAACACATTGATGTGCCAGAAACATGTGAAAATGGATTAATATGACAGAAAAGGTGTTTTTTGGTCAATAACTGTCATACAGTGAGGATTATGAGCAGATTTTGACTTTACATGTCTTTTGCTGTAAAGGGCCTGTCTCCACCATTTCTGGGCTCTCTAAGCGCCGAAAGAGCATTTTAAGTGCGTTGTTCATCAAAGCTGCCTCTTTTGCCCACAGTGACTGAGAAACACATCTCTATGCAAGAAATATGTGAAAATGGATTAATATGATCGGAAAGGTGTTTTTTTTTGTCAATAAATGTCATACAGTGAGGATTATGAGCAGATTTTGACTTTACATGTCTTTTGCTGAAAAAGGCCTATTTCGATTCTCTTTCACTTTTTTAATTTGACAATAATAAATAATGCATTTGGAATGGGTTTTAGCAGCGCCACTTTACAATCTTTTCACTCTGTTATGAAATTAGCAACAGAGAATTTTACATTTTCTCCACCCTGTAAACAACTTCTTAATAAATTAAATTCTTATAATTTAAAACAATTATTTGACCAAACAATGTCTCATGGAAGTGTATAGGTTAAAATTTATATTACAGTCTTACTTTGGCAGTATGTCACTGGATGGAGACAGAGACCAGGACTTGAAAAAGTCCATCAACTCAGGCTGAAGTGGGATTCTTAAAGGAATTACCTCGAAGACAGAAGACAAATTAAAATTAGGGAAAAAGATGAAAAAATGAAAAAAAAAAAGAATAAATTTGAATGAATTTTTACTGAAGATATATCCGATTCGCCTGCAGTTATTGAGAAACACATTGATGTGCCAGAAACATGTGAAAATGGATTAATATGACAGAAAAGGTGTTTTTTGGTCAATAACTGTCATACAGTGAGGATTATGAGCAGATTTTGACTTTACATGTCTTTTGCTGTAAAGGGCCTGTCTCCACCATTTCTGGGCTCTCTAAGCGCCGAAAGAGCATTTTAAGTGCGTTTTTCATCAAAGCTGCCTCTTTTGCCCACAGTGACTGAGAAACACATCTCTATGCAAGAAATATGTGAAAATGGATTAATATGATAGAAATGGTGGGGTTTTTTGTCAATAAATGTCATACAGTGAGGATTATGAGCAGATTTTGACTTTGCATGTCTTTTGCTGAAAAAGGCCTATTTCGATTCTCTTTCACTTTTTTAATTTGACAATAAAAATAATGCATTTGGAATGGGTTTTAGCAGCGCCACTTTACAATCTTTTCACTCTGTTATGAAATTAGCAACAGAGAATTTTACATTTTCTCCACCCTGTAAACAACTTCTTAATAAATTAAATTCTTATAATTTAAAACAATCATTTGACCAAAAAATGTCTCATGGAAGTGTATAGGTTAAAATTTATATTTCAGTCTTACTTTGGCAGTATCTCATGAGAACCACTGGATGGAGACAGAGACCAGGACTTGAAAAAGTCCATCAACTCAGGCTGAAGTGGGATTCTTAAAGGAATTACCTGGAACACAGAAGACAAATTAAAATTAGGGAAAAAGATGAAAAAATGAAAAAAAAAAGAATAAATTTGAATGAATTTTTACTGAAGATATCCGATTAAGCTGCAGTTATTGAGAAACACATTGATGTGCCAGAAACATGTGAAAATGGATTAATATGACAGAAAAGGTGTTTTTTGGTCAATAACTGTCATACAGTGAGGATTATGAGCAGATTTTGACTTTACATGTCTTTTGCTGTAAAGGGCCTGTCTCCACCATTTCTTGGCTCTCTAAGCGCCGAAAGAGCATTTTAAGTGCGTTTTTCATCAAAGCTGCCTCCTTTGCCCACAGTGACTGAGAAACACATCTCTATGCAAGAAATATGTGAAAATGGATTAATATGATCGGAAAGGTGTTTTTTTTTGTCAATAAATGTCATACAGTGAGGATTATGAGCAGATTTTGACTTTACATGTCTTTTTGCTGAAAAGGCCTATTTCGATTCTCTTTCACTTTTTTAATTTGACAATAAAAAATAATGCATTTGGAATGGGTTTTAGCAGCGCCACTTTACAATCTTTTCACTCTGTTATGAAATTAGCAACAGAGAATTTTACATTTTCTCCACCCTGTAAACAACTTCTTAATAAATTAAATTCTTATAATTTAAAACAATTATTTGACCAAACAATGTCTCATGGAAGTGTATAGGTTAAAATTTATATTACAGTCTTACTTTGGCAGTATCTCACTGGATGGAGACAGAGACCAGGACTTGAAAAAACCCATCAACTCAGGCTGAAGTGGGGTTCTTAAAGGAATCACCTGGAACACAGAACACAAATGAAAATTAGGGAAAATGATGAAAAAATGAAAAAAAAAAGAATAAATTTGAATGAATTTTACTGAAGATATCCGATTCGCCTGCAGTTATTGAGAAACACATTGATGTGCCAGAAACATGTGAAAATGGATTAATATGATGGAAAAGGTGTTTTATGGTCAATAACTGTGATACATTGAGGATTATGAGCAGATTTTGACTTTACATGTCTTTTACTGAAAAGGGCCTCTCTCCACCATTTCTGGGCTCTCTATGCGCCAAAAGCGGATTTTAAGTGCGTTTTTCATCAAAGCTGCCTCTTTTGCCCACAGTGACTGAGAAACACATCTCTATGCAAGAAATATGTGAAAATGGATTAATATGATAGAAAATGTGTTTTTTTTTGTTTATTTTTTTTTATTATCAATAACTGTCATACAGTGAGGATTATGAGCAGATTTTGACTTTACATGTCTTTTGCTGAAAAAGGCCTATTTCGATTCTCTTTCACTTTTTTAATTTGACAATAATAAATAATTCATTTGGAATGGGTTTTAGCAGCGCCACTTTACAATCTTTTCACTCTGTTATGAAATTAGCAACATAGAATTTTACATTTTCTCCACCCTGTAAACAACTTCTTAATAAATTAAATTCTTATAATTTAAAACAATCATTTGACCAAACAATGTCTCATGGAAGTGTATAGGTTAAAATTTATATTTCAGTCTTACTTTGGCAGTATCTCATGAGAACCACTGGATGGAGACAGAGACCAGGACTTGAAAAAGTCCATCAACTCAGGCTGAAGTGGGATTCTTAAAGGAATTACCTGGAACACAGAAGACAAATTAAAATTAGGGAAAAAGATGAAAAAATGAAAAAAAAAAGAATAAATTTGAATGAATTTTTACTGAAGATATCCGATTCGCCCGCAGTTATTGAGAAACACATTGATGTGCCAGAAACATGTGAAAATGGATTAATATGACAGAAAAGGTGTTTTTTGGTCAATAACTGTCATACAGTGAGGATTATGAGCAGATTTTGACTTTACATGTCTTTTGCTGTAAAGGGCCTGTCTCCACCATTTCTGGGCTCTCTAAGCGCCGAAAGAGCATTTTAAGTGCGTTTTTCATCAAAGCTGCCTCCTTTGCCCACAGTGACTGAGAAAC
>NW_028274722.1:0-50000 GCF_026936395.1 Plectropomus leopardus
TTGACATGCTAAAATATGAGGTTTTTGAGCTTTTTCAGCCTTTATTCCCACTTTGCACACTATGACGTCTCTCCAAGCTATTCTATGTGGTTTTTAGCCATTTTTGGGAGGGGTCAAAATTTGACTTTTTTCACATACTATAGTATTGCCTTTGTGGCCATTTTTTGACATGCTAAAATATGAGGTTTTTGAGCTTTTTCAGCCTTTATTCCCACTTTGCACACTATGACGTCTCTCCAAGCTATTCTATGTGGTTTTTAGCCATTTTTGGGAGGGGTCAAATTTGACTTTTTCGCCATACTATAGTATTTGCTTTGATGCCATTTTTTTTTGACATGCTAAAACATGAGGTTTTTGAGCTTTTTTAGCCTTTATTCCCACTTTACACACTATGACGCTGCGTCTCTCCAAGCTATTCTATGTGGTTTTAGCCATTTTTGGGAGGGGTCAAAATTTGACTTTTTCGCCATACTATAGTATTGCCTTTGTGGCCATTTTTTTGACATGCTAAAATATGAGGTTTTTGAGCTTTTTCAGCCTTTATTCCCACTTTGCACACTATGACGCGTCTCTACAAGCTATTCTATGTGGTTTTAGCCATTTTTGGGAGGGTCAAATTTGACTTTTTCACATACTATAGTATTGCCTTTGTGGCCATTTTTTTGACATGCTAAAACATGAGGTTTTTGAGCTTTTTCAGCCTTTATTCCCACTTTGCACACTATGACGCTGTCTCTCAAGCTATTCTATGTGGTTTTTAGCCATTTTTGGGAGGGGTCAAATTTGACTTTTTCACATACTATAGTATTGCCTTTGTGGCTATTTTTTTGACATGCTAAAACATGAGGTTTTTGAGCTTTTTCAGCCTTTATTCCCACTTTGCACACTATGACGTCTCTCCAAGCTATTCTATGTGGTTTTTAGCCATTTTTGGGAGGGGTCAAATTTGACTTTTTCGCCATACTATAGTATTGCCTTTGTGGCCATTTTTTTGACATGCTAAAACATGAGGTTTTTGAGCTTTTTCAGCCTTTATTCCCACTTTGCACACTATGACGCGTCTCTACAAGCTATTCTATGTGGTTTTAGCCATTTTTGGGAGGGGTCAAAATTTGACTTTTTTCCATACTATAGTATTGCCTTTGTGGCCATTTTTTTGACATGCTAAAACATGAGGTTTTTGAGCTTTTCAGCCTTTATTCCCACTTTGCACACTATGACGCTGCCTCTCCAAGCTATTCTATGTGGTTTTAGCCATTTTTGGGAGGGGTCAAATTTGACTTTTTCGCCATACTATAGTATTGCCTTTGTGGCCATTTTTTGACATGCTAAAATATGAGGTTTTTGAGCTTTTTCAGCCTTTATTCCCACTTTGCACACTATGACGTCTCTCCAAGCTATTCTATGTGGTTTTAGCCATTTTGGGAGGGGTCAAAATTTGACTTTTTCGCCATACTATAGTATTGCCTTTGTGGCCATTTTTTTGACATGCTAAAACATGAGGTTTTTGAGCTTTTTCAGCCTTTATTCCCACTTTGCACACTATGACGCGCCTCTCCAAGCTATTCTATGTGGTTTTTAGCCATTTTTGGGAGGGGTCAAAATTTGACTTTTTCACATACTATAGTATTGCCTTTGTGGCCATTTTTTTGACATGCTAAAACATGAGGTTTTTGAGCTTTTTCAGCCTTTATTCCCACTTTGCACACTATGACGCGTCTCTCAAGCTATTCTATGTGGTTTTAGCCATTTTTGGGAGGGGTCAAATTTGACTTTTTCACATACTATAGTATTGCCTTTGTGGCCATTTTTTTGACATGCTAAAATATGAGGTTTTTGAGCTTTTTCAGCCTTTATTCCCACTTTGCACACTATGACGCTGTCTCTCAAGCTATTCTATGTGGTTTTTAGCCATTTTTGGGAGGGGTCAAAATTTGACTTTTTCGCCATACTATAGTATTGCCTTTGTGGCCATTTTTTTGACATGCTAAAACATGAGGTTTTTGAGCTTTTTTAGCCTTTATTCCCACTTTGCACACTATGACGCGTCTCTCTGAGCTATTCTATGTGGTTTTTAGCCATTTTTGGGAGGGGTCAAAATTTGACTTTTTCGCCATACTATAGTATTGCCTTTGTGGCCATTTTTTTTGACATGCTAAAACATGAGGTTTTTGAGCTTTTTCAGCCTTTATTCCCACTTTGCACACTATGATGCGTCTCTCCAAGCTATTCTATGTGGTTTTAGCCATTTTTGGGAGGGGTCAAAATTTGACTTTTCGCCATACTATAGTATTGCCTTTGTGGCCATTTTTTTGACATGCTAAAATATGAGGTTTTTGAGCTTTTTCAGCCTTTATTCCCACTTTGCACACTATGACGTCTCTCACAAGCTATTCTATGTGGTTTTTAGCCATTTTTGGGAGGGGTCAAAATTTGACTTTTTCACCATACTATAGTATTGCCTTTGTGGCCATTTTTTGACATGCTAAAACATGAGGTTTTTGAGCTTTTTCAGCCTTTATTCCCACTTTGCACACTATGACGCTGCCTCTCCAAGCTATTCTATGTGGTTTTTAGCCATTTTTGGGAGGGTCAAAATTTGACTTTTTCGCCATACTATAGTATTGCCTTTGTGGCCATTTTTTTTGACATGCTAAAACATGAGGTTCTTGAGCTTTTTCAGCCTTTATTCCCACTTTACACACTATGACGCGTCTCTACAAGCTATTCTATGTGGTTTTTAGCCATTTTTGGGAGGGGTCAAAATTTGACTTTTTCGCCATACTATAGTATTGCCTTTGTGGCCATTTTTTTTGACATGCTAAAATATGAGGTTTTGAGCTTTTTCAGCCTTTATTCCCACTTTGCACACTATGACGTCTCTACAAGCTATTCTATGTGGTTTTTAGCCATTTTTGGGAGGGTCAAATTTGACTTTTTCACATACTATAGTATTGCCTTTGTGGCCATTTTTTTGACATGCTAAAACATGAGGTTTTTGAGCTTTTTTCAGCCTTTATTCCCACTTTGCACACTATGACGCTGCCTCTCCAAGCTATTCTATGTGGTTTTTAGCCATTTTTGGGAGGGGTCAAAATTTGACTTTTTCGCCATACTATAGTATTGCCTTTGTGGCCATTTTTTTTTGACATGCTAAAATATGAGGTTTTTGAGCTTTTTTAGCCTTTATTCCCACTTTGCACACTATGACGTCTCTCCAAGCTATTCTATGTGGTTTTTAGCCATTTTTGGGAGGGGTCAAAATTTGACTTTTTCGCCATACTATAGTATTGCCTTTGTGGCCATTTTTTTTGACATGCTAAAATATGAGGTTTTTGAGCTTTTTCAGCCTTTATTCCCACTTTGCACACTATGACGCTGCCTCTACAAGCTATTCTATGTGGTTTTTAGCCATTTTTGGGAGGGGTCAAAATTTGACTTTTTCACATACTATAGTATTGCCTTTGTGGCCATTTTTTTGACATGCTAAAACATGAGGTTTTTGAGCTTTTTCAGCCTTTATTCCCACTTTGCACACTATGACGCTGCCTCTACAAGCTATTCTATGTGGTTTTAGCCATTTTTGGGAGGGGTCAAAATTTGACTTTTTCGCCATACTATAGTATTGCCTTTGGTGGCCATTTTTTTGACATGCTAAAATATGAGGTTTTTGAGCTTTTTCAGCCTTTATTCCCACTTTGCACACTATGATGCGTCTCTCCAAGCTATTCTATGTGGTTTTTAGCCATTTTTGGGAGGGGTCAAAAGTCGACTTTTTCGCCATACTATAGTATTGCCTTTGTTGCCATTTTTTTTTGACATGCTAAAACATGAGGTTTTTGAGCTTTTTTAGCCTTGATTCCCACTTTACACACTATGACGCGTCTCTACAAGCTATTCTATGTGGTTTTTAGCCATTTTTGGGAGGGGTCAAAATTTGACTTTTTCGCCATACTATAGTATTGCCTTTGTGGCCATTTTTTTGACATGCTAAAACATGAGGTTTTTGAGCTTTTTCAGCCTTTATTCCCACTTTGCACACTATGACGCTGCCTCTACAAGCTATTCTATGTGGTTTTAGCCATTTTTGGGAGGGGTCAAATTTGACTTTTTCGCCATACTATAGTATTGCCTTTGTGGCCATTTTTTTGACATGCTAAAATATGAGGTTTTTGAGCTTTTTCAGCCTTTATTCCCACTTTGCACACTATGACGCTGTCTCTCCAAGCTATTCTATGTGGTTTTAGCCATTTTTGGGAGGGGTCAAAATTTGACTTTTTCGCCATACTATAGTATTGCCTTTGTGGCCATTTTTTGACATGCTAAAATATGAGGTTTTTGAGCTTTTTCAGCCTTTATTCCCACTTTGCACACTATGACGCTGTCTCTACAAGCTATTCTATGTGGTTTTTAGCCATTTTTGGGAGGGGTCAAATTTGACTTTTTCACATACTATAGTATTGCCTTTGTGGCCATTTTTTGACATGCTAAAATATGAGGTTTTTGAGCTTTTTCAGCCTTTATTCCCACTTTGCACACTATGACGCTGCCTCTACAAGCTATTCTATGTGGTTTTTAGCCATTTTTGGGAGGGGTCAAAATTTGACTTTTCGCCATACTATAGTATTGCCTTTGTGGCCATTTTTTTGACATGCTAAAATATGAGGTTTTGAGCTTTTTCAGCCTTTATTCCCACTTTGCACACTATGACGCTCTCTACAAGCTATTCTATGTGGTTTTAGCCATTTTTGGGAGGGGTCAAAATTTGACTTTTTCACATACTATAGTATTGCCTTTGTGGCCATTTTTTTTGACATGCTAAAACATGAGGTTTTTGAGCTTTTTCAGCCTTTATTCCCACTTTGCACACTATGACGCGTCTCTCAAGCTATTCTATGTGGTTTTTAGCCATTTTTGGGAGGGGTCAAATTTGACTTTTTCGCCATACTATAGTATTGCCTTGGTGGCCATTTTTTTTGACATGCTAAAATATGAGGTTTTTGAGCTTTTTCAGCCTTTATTCCCACTTTGCACACTATGACGCGTCTCTACAAGCTATTCTATGTGGTTTTAGCCATTTTTGGGAGGGGTCAAAATTTGACTTTTTCGCCATACTATAGTATTGCCTTGGTGGCCATTTTTTTTGACATGCTGAAATATGAGGTTTTGAGCTTTTTCAGCCTTTATTCCCACTTTGCACACTATGACGCTGTCTCTACAAGCTATTCTATGTGGTTTTTAGCCATTTTTGGGAGGGGTCAAAATTTGACTTTTTCGCCATACTATAGTATTGCCTTTGTGGCCATTTTTTTGACATGCTAAAATATGAGGTTTTTGAGCTTTTTCAGCCTTTATTCCCACTTTGCACACTATGACGCTGTCTCCAAGCTATTCTATGTGGTTTTAGCCATTTTTGGGAGGGGTCAAAATTTGACTTTTCGCCATACTATAGTATTGCCTTTGTGGCCATTTTTTTTTTGACATGCTAAAATATGAGGTTTTTGAGCTTTTTCAGCCTTTATTCCCACTTTGCACACTATGACGCGTCTCTACAAGCTATTCTATGTGGTTTTTAGCCATTTTTGGGAGGGGTCAAAATTTGACTTTTTCGCCATACTATAGTATTGCCTTTGTGGCCATTTTTTTTGACATGCTAAAATATGAGGTTTTTTAGCTTTTTCAGGCTTTATTTCCACTTTGCACACTATGACGCGCCTCTCAAGCTATTCTATGTGGTTTTTAGCGATTTTTGGGAGGGGTCAAAATTTGACTTTTTCGCCATACTATAGTATTGCCTTTGTGGCCATTTTTTTGACATGGTAAAATATGAGGTTTTGAGCTTTTTCAGCCTTTATTCCCACTTTGCACACTATGACGCGTCTCTACAAGCTATTCTATGTGGTTTTAGCCATTTTTGGGAGGGGTCAAAATTTGACTTTTTCACATACTATAGTATTGCCTTTGGTGGCCATTTTTTTGACATGCTAAAATATGAGGTTTTTGAGCTTTTTCAGCCTTTATTCCCACTTTGCACACTATGACGCTGCCTCACAAGCTATTCTATGTGGTTTTAGCCATTTTTGGGAGGGGTCAAAATTTGACTTTTTCGCCATACTATAGTATTGCCTTTGTGGCCATTTTTTTTTGACATGCTAAAACATGAGGTTTTTGAGCTTTTTTAGCCTTTATTCCCACTTTACACACTATGACGCGTCTCTACAAGCTATTCTATGTGGTTTTTAGCCATTTTTGGGAGGGGTCAAAATTTGACTTTTTCGCCATACTATAGTATTGCCTTTGTGGCCATTTTTTTTTGACATGCTAAAACATGAGGTTTTTGAGCTTTTTCAGCCTTTATTCCCACTTTGCACACTATGACGCTGCCTCTACAAGCTATTCTATGTGGTTTTTAGCCATTTTTGGGAGGGGTCAAAATTTGACTTTTTCGCCATACTATAGTATTGCCTTTGTGGCCATTTTTTTTGACATGCTAAAATATGAGGTTTTTGAGCTTTTTCAGCCTTTATTCCCACTTTGCACACTATGACGCGTCTCTCCAAGCTATTCTATGTGGTTTTTAGCCATTTTTGGGAGGGGTCAAATTTGACTTTTTCGCCATACTATAGTATTGCCTTTGTGGCCATTTTTTTGACATGCTAAAATATGAGGTTTTTGAGCTTTTTCAGCCTTTATTCCCACTTTGCACACTATGACGCGTCTCTACAAGCTATTCTATGTGGTTTTTAGCCATTTTTGGGAGGGGTCAAAATTTGACTTTTTCGCCATACTATAGTATTGCCTTTGTGGCCATTTTTTTTGACATGCTAAAACATGAGGTTCTTGAGCTTTTTCAGCCTTTATTCCCACTTTGCACACTATGACGCGTCTCTACAAGCTATTCTATGTGGTTTTAGCCATTTTGGGAGGGGTCAAAATTTGACTTTTTCGCCATACTATAGTATTGCCTTTGTGGCCATTTTTTTGACATGCTAAAATATGAGTTTTTTGAGCTTTTTCAGCCTTTATTCCCACTTTGCACACTATGACGTGTCTCTACAAGCTATTCTATGTGGTTTTTAGCCATTTTTGGGAGGGGTCAAAATTTGACTTTTTCGCCATACTATAGTATTGCCTTTGTGGCCATTTTTTTTGACATGCTAAAACATGAGGTTTTTGAGCTTTTTTAGCCTTTATTCCCACTTTGCACACTATGACGCTGCCTCTACAAGCTATTCTATGTGGTTTTTAGCCATTTTTGGGAGGGTTAAAATTTGAATTTTTCGCCATTCTTTAGTATTGCCTTTGTTGCCATTTTTTTTTGACATGCTAAAATATGAGGTTTTTGAGCTTTTTCAGCCTTTATTCCCACTTTGCACACTATGACGCGTCTCTCCAAGCTATTCTATGTGGTTTTTAGCCATTTTTGGGAGGGGTCAAAATTTGACTTTTTCGCCATACTATAGTATTGCCTTTGTGGCCATTTTTTGACATGCTAAAATATGAGGTTTTTGAGCTTTTTCAGCCTTTATTCCCACTTTGCACACTATGACGCTGCCTCTACAAGCTATTCTATGTGGTTTTAGCCATTTTTGGGAGGGGTCAAATTTGACTTTTTCGCCATACTATAGTATTGCCTTTGTGGCCATTTTTTGACATGCTAAAACATGAGGTTTTTGAGCTTTTTCAGCCTTTATTCCCACTTTGCACACTATGACGCTGCCTCTACAAGCTATTCTATGTGGTTTTTAGCCATTTTTGGGAGGGGTCAAAATTTGACTTTTTCGCCATACTATAGTATTGCCTTTGTGGCCATTTTTTTTGACATGCTAAAATATGAGGTTTTTGAGCTTTTTCAGCCTTTATTCCCACTTTGCACACTATGACGCGTCTCTACAAGCTATTCTATGTGGTTTTTAGCCATTTTTGGGAGGGGTCAAAATTTGACTTTTTCGCCATACTATAGTATTGCCTTTGTGGCCATTTTTTTGACATGCTAAAACATGAGGTTTTTGAGCTTTTTCAGCCTTTATTCCCACTTTGCACACTATGACGCTGCCTCTCCAAGCTATTCTATGTGGTTTTAGCCATTTTTGGGAGGGGTCAAATTTGACTTTTTCACATACTATAGTATTGCCTTTGTGGCCATTTTTTTGACATGCTAAAATATGAGGTTTTTGAGCTTTTTCAGCCTTTATTCCCACTTTGCACACTATGACGCTGGCCTCTAAGCTATTCTATGTGGTTTTTAGCCATTTTTGGGAGGGGTCAAAATTTGACTTTTTCGCCATACTATAGTATTGCCTTTGGTGGCCATTTTTTTTGACATGCTAAAATATGAGGTTTTTGAGCTTTTTCAGCCTTTATTCCCACTTTGCACACTATGACGCTGCCTCTCCAAGCTATTCTATGTGGTTTTTAGCCATTTTTGGGAGGGGTCAAAATTTGACTTTTTCACATACTATAGTATTGCCTTGGTGGCCATTTTTTTTGACATGCTAAAATATGAGGTTTTTGAGCTTTTTCCGCCTTTATTCCCACTTTGCACACTATGACGTGTCTCTACAAGCTATTCTATGTGGTTTTTAGCCATTTTTGGGAGGGGT
This sequence comes from Plectropomus leopardus, assembly GCF_026936395.1. Classification (NCBI taxonomy): domain Eukaryota; kingdom Metazoa; phylum Chordata; class Actinopteri; order Perciformes; family Serranidae; genus Plectropomus; species Plectropomus leopardus. Next base: position 8,604 of record NW_028274722.1, read on the forward strand.
CAAAATTTGACTTTTTCGCCATACTATAGTATTGCCTTTGTGGCTATTTTTTTTTGACATGCTAAAACATGAGGTTTTTGAGCTTTTTTCAGCCTTTATTCCCACTTTGCACACTATGACGCTGCCTCTACAAGCTATTCTATGTGGTTTTTAGCCATTTTTGGGAGGGGTCAAATTTGACTTTTTCACATACTATAGTATTGCCTTTGTGGCCATTTTTTTTGACATGCTAAAACATGAGGTTTTTGAGCTTTTTCAGCCTTTATTCCCACTTTGCACACTATGACGCTGCCTCTACAAGCTATTCTATGTGGTTTTAGCCATTTTTGGGAGGGGTCAAAATTTGACTTTTTCGCCATACTATAGTATTGCCTTGGTGGCCATTTTTTTTGACATGCTAAAACATGAGGTTTTTGAGCTTTTTTAGCCTTGATTCCCACTTTACACACTATGACGCGTCTCTACAAGCTATTCTATGTGGTTTTAGCCATTTTTGGGAGGGGTCAAAATTTTACTTTTTCGCCATACTTTAATATTGCCTTTTTTGCCATTTTTTTTGACATGCTAAAATATGAGGTTTTTGAGCTTTTTCAGCCTTTATTCCCACTTTGCACACTATGACGCTGCGTCTCTACAAGCTATTCTATGTGGTTTTTAGCCATTTTTGGGAGGGTCAAATTTGACTTTTTCACATACTATAGTATTGCCTTTGTGGCCATTTTTTTTGACATGCTAAAATATGAGTTTTTTTTTTAGCTTTTTTAGCCTTTATTCCCACTTTGCACACTATGACGCTGCCTCTACAAGCTATTCTATGTGGTTTTAGCCATTTTTGGGAGGGGTCAAATTTGACTTTTTCGCCATACTATAGTATTGCCTTTGTGGCTATTTTTTGACATGCTAAAACATGAGGTTTTTGAGCTTTTTCAGCCTTTATTCCCACTTTGCACACTATGACGCTGCCTCTCCAAGCTATTCTATGTGGTTTTTAGCCATTTTTGGGAGGGGTCAAAATTTGACTTTTTCGCCATACTATAGTATTGCCTTGGTGGCCATTTTTTTGACATGCTAAAACATGAGGTTTTTGAGCTTTTTCAGCCTTTATTCCCACTTTGCACACTATGACGCTGCCTCTACAAGCTATTCTATGTGGTTTTTAGCCATTTTTGGGAGGGGTCAAAATTTGACTTTTTCACATACTATAGTATTGCCTTGGTGGCCATTTTTTTGACATGCTAAAACATGAGGTTTTTGAGCTTTTTCAGCCTTTATTCCCACTTTGCACACTATGACGCGTCTCTACAAGCTATTCTATGTGGTTTTTAGCCATTTTTGGGAGGGGTCAAAATTTGACTTTTTCGCCATACTATAGTATTGCCTTTGTGGCCATTTTTTTTGACATGCTAAAACATGAGGTTTTTGAGCTTTTTTAGCCTTTATTCCCACTTTACACACTATGACGCGTCTCTACAAGCTATTCTATGTGGTTTTTAGCCATTTTTGGGAGGGGTCAAAATTTGACTTTTTCTCCATACTATAGTATTGCCTGTGTGGCCATTTTTTTTGACATGCTAAAACATGAGGTTTTTGAGCTTTTTCAGCCTTTATTCCCACTTTGCACACTATGACGCTGCCTCTACAAGCTATTCTATGTGGTTTTTAGCCATTTTTGGGAGGGGTCAAATTTGACTTTTTCGCCATACTATAGTATTGCCTTTGTGGCCATTTTTTTTGACATGCTAAAACATGAGGTTTTTGAGCTTATTTAGCCTTTATTCCCAATTTACAAACTAAGACGCTGCCTCTCTACAAGCTATTCTATGTGGTTTTAGCCATTTTTGGGAGGGGTAAAAATTTGACTTTTTCGTCATACTATAGTATTGCTTTTGTGGCCATTTTTTTGACATGCTAAAATATGAGGTTTTTGAGCTTTTTCAGCCTTTATTCCCACTTTGCACACTATGACGCTGCCTCACAAGCTATTCTATGTGGTTTTTAGCCATTTTTGGGAGGGGTCAAAATTTGACTTTTTCGCCATACTATAGTATTGCCTTGGTGGCCATTTTTTTTGACATGCTAAAATATGAGGTTTTTGAGCTTTTTCAGCCTTTATTCCCACTTTGCACACTATGACGCTGCCTCTACAAGCTATTCTATGTGGTTTTTAGCCATTTTTGGGAGGGGTCAAATTTGACTTTTTCGCCATACTATAGTATTGCCTTTGGTGGCCATTTTTTTGACATGCTAAAATATGAGGTTTTTGAGCTTTTTCAGCCTTTATTCCCACTTTGCACACTATGACGCTGCCTCTACAAGCTATTCTATGTGGTTTTTAGCCATTTTTGGGAGGGTCAAAATTTGACTTTTTCGCCATACTATAGTATTGCCTTGGTGGCCATTTTTTGACATGCTAAAATATGAGGTTTTTGAGCTTTTTCAGCCTTTATTCCCACTTTGCACACTATGACGCTGCCTCTACAAGCTATTCTATGTGGTTTTTAGCCATTTTTGGGAGGGGTCAAAATTTGACTTTTTTCACATACTATAGTATTGCCTTTGTGGCCATTTTTTGACATGCTAAAATATGAGGTTTTTGAGCTTTTTCAGCCTTTATTCCCACTTTGCACACTATGACGCTGCCTCTACAAGCTATTCTATGTGGTTTTTAGCCATTTTTGGGAGGGGTCAAAATTTGACTTTTTCGCCATACTATAGTATTGCCTTTGTGGCCATTTTTTTTGACATGCTAAAACATGAGGTTTTTGAGCTTTTTCAGCCTTTATTCCCACTTTGCACACTATGACGCTGTCTCTACAAGCTATTCTATGTGGTTTTAGCCATTTTTGGGAGGGGTCAAATTTGACTTTTTCGCCATACTATAGTATTGCCTTTGTGGCCATTTTTTTGACATGCTAAAACATGAGGTTTTTGAGCTTTTTCAGCCTTTATTCCCACTTTGCACACTATGACGCTGCCTCTACAAGCTATTCTATGTGGTTTTTAGCCATTTTTGGGAGGGGTCAAAATTTGACTTTTTCGCCATACTATAGTATTGCCTTTGTGGCCATTTTTTTGACATGCTAAAATATGAGGTTTTTGAGCTTTTTCAGCCTTTATTCCCACTTTGCACACTATGACGCTGCCTCTACAAGCTATTCTATTTGGTTTTTAGCCATTTTTGGGAGGGGTCAAAATTTGACTTTTTCACATACTATAGTATTGCCTTTGTGGCCATTTTTTTTGACATGCTAAAATATGAGTTTTTTGAGCTTTTTCAGCCTTTATTCCCACTTTGCACACTATGACGCGTCTCTACAAGCTATTCTATGTGGTTTTTAGCCATTTTTGGGAGGGGTCAAAATTTGACTTTTTCGCCATACTATAGTATTGCCTTTGTGGCCATTTTTTTGACATGCTTAAATATGAGGTTTTTGAGCTTTTTCAACCTTTATTCCCAATTTGCACACTATGACGCTGCCTCTCCAAGCTATTCTATGTGGTTTTTAGCCATTTTTGGGAGGGGTCAAAATTTGACTTTTTCGCCATACTATAGTATTGCCTTTGGTGGCCATTTTTTTGACATGCTAAAATATGAGGTTTTTGAGCTTTTTCAGCCTTTATTCCCACTTTGCACACTATGACGCTGCCTCTACAAGCTATTCTATGTGGTTTTTAGCCATTTTTGGGAGGGGTCAAAATTTGACTTTTTCGCCATACTATAGTATTGCCTTTGTGGCCATTTTTTTTGACATGCTAAAATATGAGGTTTTTGAGCTTTTTCAGCCTTTATTCCCACTTTGCACACTATGACGCGTCTCTACAAGCTATTCTATGTGGTTTTTAGCCATTTTTGGGAGGGGTCAAATTTGGACTTTTTCGCCATATTATAGTATTGCCTTTGGGGCCATTTTTTTGACATGCTAAAACATGAGGTTTTTGAGCTTTTTCAGCCTTTATTCCCACTTTGCACACTATGACGCGTCTCTACAAGCTATTCTATGTGGTTTTTAGCCATTTTTGGGAGGGGTCAAAATTTGACTTTTTCGCCATACTATAGTATTGCCTTTGTGGCCATTTTTTTTGACATGCTAAAACGTGAGGTTTTTGAGCTTTTTCAGCCTTTATTCCCACTTTGCACACTATGACGCTGCCTCTACAAGCTATTCTATGTGGTTTTTAGCCATTTTTGGGAGGGGTCAAAATTTGACTTTTTCGCCATACTATAGTATTGCCTTTGTGGCCATTTTTTTGACATGCTAAAATATGAGGTTTTTGAGCTTTTTTCAGCCTTTATTCCCACTTTGCACACTATGACGCTGCCTCTACAAGCTATTCTATGTGGTTTTTAGCCATTTTTGGGAGGGTTCAAATTTGACTTTTTCCACATACTACAGTATTGACTTTGTGGCCATTTTTTTTGACATGCTAAAATATGAGGTTTTTGAGCTTTTTCCGCCTTTATTCCCACTTTGCACACTATGACGCTGCCTCTACAAGCTATTCTATGTGGTTTTAGCCATTTTTGGGAGGGGTCAAAATTTGACTTTTTCACATACTATAGTATTGCCTTTGTGGCCATTTTTTTGACATGCTAAAATATGAGGTTTTTGAGCTTTTTCAGCCTTTATTCCCACTTTGCACACTATGACGCTCTACAAGCTATTCTATGTGGTTTTAGCCATTTTTGGGAGGGGTCAAATTTGACTTTTTCACATACTATAGTATTGCCTTTGTGGCCATTTTTTTTGACATGCTAAAACATGAGGTTTTTGAGCTTTTTCAGCCTTTATTCCCACTTTGCACACTATGACGCTGCCTCTACAAGCTATTCTATGTGGTTTTTAGCCATTTTTGGGAGGGGTCAAAATTTGACTTTTTCACATACTATAGTATTGCCTTTGTGGCTATTTTTTTTGACATGCTAAAACATGAGGTTTTTGAGCTTTTTCAGCCTTTATTCCCACTTTGCACACTATGACGCTGCCTCTACAAGCTATTCTATGTGGTTTTTAGCCATTTTTGGGAGGGGTCAAATTTGACTTTTTCGCCATACTATAGTATTGCCTTTGTGGCCATTTTTTTGACATGCTAAAACATGAGGGTTTTGAGCTTTTTCAGCCTTTATTCCCACTTTGCACACTATGACGCGTCTCTACAAGCAATTCTATGTGGTTTTTAGCCATTTTTGGGAGGGGTCAAAATTTGACTTTTTCGCCATACTATAGTATTGCCTTTGTGGCCATTTTTTGACATGCTAAAACATGAGGTTTTTGAGCTTTTTCAGCCTTTATTCCCACTTTGCACACTATGACGCTGCCTCTACAAGCTATTCTATGTGGTTTTTAGCCATTTTGGGAGGGGTCAAAATTTGACTTTTTTCGCCATACTATAGTATTGCCTTGGTGGCCATTTTTTTGACATGCTAAAATATGAGGTTTTTGAGCTTTTTCAGCCTTTATTCCCACTTTGCACACTATGACGCTGCCTCTACAAGCTATTCTATGTGGTTTTTAGCCATTTTTGGGAGGGGTCAAAATTTGACTTTTTCACATACTATAGTATTGCCTTTGTGGCCATTTTTTGACATGCTAAAATATGAGGTTTTTGAGCTTTTTCAGCCTTTATTCCCACTTTGCACACTATGACGTGTCTCTACAAGCTATTCTATGTGGTTTTTAGCCATTTTTGGGAGGGGTCAAAATTTGACTTTTTCGCCATACTATAGTATTGCCTTTGTGGCCATTTTTTTGACATGCTAAAACATGAGGTTTTTTAGCTTTTTCAGCCTTTATTCCCACTTTGCACACTATGACGCTGCCTCTACAAGCTATTCTATGTGGTTTTTAGCCATTTTTGGGAGGGGTCAAAATTTGACTTTTCGCCATACTATAGTATTGCCTTTGGTGGCCATTTTTTTGACATGCTAAAATATGAGGTTTTTGAGCTTTTTTCAGCCTTTATTCCCACTTTGCACACTATGACGCTGCCTCTACAAGCTATTCTATGTGGTTTTAGCCATTTTTGGGAGGGGTCAAAATTTGACTTTTTCGCCATACTATAGTATTGCCTTTGTGGCCATTTTTTTTGACATGCTAAAACATGAGGTTTTTGAGCTTTTTCAGCCTTTATTCCCACTTTGCACACTATGACGCTGCCTCTACAAGCTATTCTATGTGGTTTTTAGCCATTTTGGGAGGGGTCAAAATTTGACTTTTTCGCCATACTATAGTATTGCCTTTGTGGCCATTTTTTTGACATGCTAAAATATGAGGTTTTTGAGCTTTTTCAGCCTTTATTCCCACTTTGCACACTATGACGCTGCCTCTACAAGCTATTCTATGTGGTTTTTAGCCATTTTTGGGAGGGGTCAAATTTGACTTTTTCGCCATACTATAGTATTGCCTTTGTGGCCATTTTTTTGACATGCTAAAACATGAGGTTTTTGAGCTTTTTCAGCCTTTATTCCCACTTTGCACACTATGACGCTGCCTCTACAAGCTATTCTATGTGGTTTTTAGCCATTTTTGGGAGGGGTCAAAATTTAACTTTTTCGCCATACTATAGTATTGCCTTTGTGGCCATTTTTTTTAACATGCAAAAACATGAGGTTTTTGAGCTTTTTCAGCCTTTATTCCCACTTTGCACACTATGACGCTGCCTCTACAAGCTATTCTATGTGGTTTTTAGCCATTTTTGGGAGGGTCAAAATTTGACTTTTTCGCCATACTATAGTATTGCCTTTGTGGCCATTTTTTGACATGCTAAAATATGAGGTTTTTGAGCTTTTTCAGCCTTTTATTCCCACTTTGCACACTATGACGCTGCCTCTACAAGCTATTCTATGTGGTTTTTAGCCATTTTTGGGAGGGGTCAAAATTTGACTTTTTCGCCATACTATAGTATTGCCTTTGTGGCCATTTTTTTGACATGCTAAAACATGAGGTTTTTGAGCTTTTTCAGCCTTTATTCCCACTTTGCACACTATGACGCTGCCTCTACAAGCTATTCTATGTGGTTTTAGCCATTTTTGGGAGGGTCAAATTTGACTTTTTCACATACTATAGTATTGCCTTTGTGGCCATTTTTTTTTGACATGCTAAAACATGAGGTTTTTGAGCTTTTTCAGCCTTTATTCCCACTTTGCACACTATGACGCTGCCTCTACAAGCTATTCTATGTGGTTTTAGCCATTTTTGGGAGGGGTCAAAATTTGACTTTTTCACCATACTATAGTATTGCCTTTGTGGCCATTTTTTGACATGCTAAAACATGAGGTTTTTGAGCTTTTTCAGCCTTTATTCCCACTTTGCACACTATGACGCTGCCTCTACAAGCTATTCTATGTGGTTTTTAGCCATTTTTGGGAGGGGTCAAATTTGACTTTTTCGCCATACTATAGTATTGCCTTTGTGGCCATTTTTTTGACATGCTAAAACATGAGGTTTTTGAGCTTTTTCAGCCTTTATTCCCACTTTGCACACTATGACGCTGCCTCTACAAGCTATTCTATGTGGTTTTTAGCCATTTTTGGGAGGGTCAAAATTTGACTTTTTCGCCATACTATAGTATTGCCTTTGTGGCCATTTTTTGACATGCTAAAACATGAGGTTTTTGAGCTTTTTCAGCCTTTATTCCCACTTTGCACACTATGACGCTGCCTCTACAAGCTATTCTATGTGGTTTTTAGCCATTTTTGGGAGGGGTCAAAATTTGACTTTTTCACATACTATAGTATTGCCTTGGTGGCCATTTTTTTTGACATGCTAAAATATGAGGTTTTTGAGCTTTTTCAGCCTTTATTCCCACTTTGCACACTATGACGCTGCCTCTACAAGCTATTCTATGTGGTTTTTAGCCATTTTTGGGAGGGGTCAAAATTTGACTTTTTCGCCAAATTACAGTATTGCATTGGTGGCCATTTTTTTGACATGCTAAAATATGAGGTTTTGAGCTTTTTCAGCCTTTATTCCCACTTTGCACACTATGACGCTGCCTCTACAAGCTATTCTATGTGGTTTTAGCCATTTTTGGGAGGGGTCAAATTTGACTTTTTCACATACTATAGTATTGCCTTTGTGGCCATTTTTTTGACATGCTAAAATATGAGGTTTTTGAGCTTTTTCAGCCTTTATTCCCACTTTGCACACTATGACGTCTCTACAAGCTATTCTATGTGGTTTTTAGCCATTTTTGGGAGGGGTCAAATTTGACTTTTTCACATACTATAGTATTGCCTTTGTGGCCATTTTTTTTGACATGCTAAAATATGAGGTTTTTGAGCTTTTTCAGCCTTTATTCCCACTTTGCACACTATGACGCTGCCTCTACAAGCTATTCTATGTGGTTTTTAGCCATTTTTGGGAGGGGTCAAAATTTGACTTTTTCACATACTATAGTATTGCCTTTGTGGCCATTTTTTTGACATGCTAAAATATGAGGTTTTTGAGCTTTTTCAGCCTTTATTCCCACTTTGCACACTATGACGCTGGCCTCTACAAGCTATTCTATGTGGTTTTAGCCATTTTTGGGAGGGGTCAAAATTTGACTTTTTCGCCATACTATAGTATTGCCTTTGTGGCCATTTTTTGACATGCTAAAATATGAGGTTTTTGAGCTTTTTCAGCCTTTATTCCCACTTTGCACACTATGACGCTGCCTCTACAAGCTATTCTATGTGGTTTTTAGCCATTTTTGGGAGGGGTCAAAATTTGACTTTTTCGCCATACTATAGTATTGCCTTTGGTGGCCATTTTTTTTGACATGCTAAAATATGAGGTTTTTGAGCTTTTTCAGCCTTTATTCCCACTTTGCACACTATGACGCTGCCTCTACAAGCTATTCTATGTGGTTTTTAGCCATTTTGGGAGGGGTCAAATTTGACTTTTTCGCCATACTATAGTATTGCCTTTGTGGCCATTTTTTTGACATGCTAAAATATGAGGTTTTTGAGCTTTTTCAGCCTTTATTCCCACTTTGCACACTATGACGCTGCCTCTACAAGCTATTCTATGTGGTTTTTAGCCATTTTTGGGAGGGGTCAAATTTGACTTTTTCGCCATACTATAGTATTGCCTTTGTGGCCATTTTTTTGACATGCTAAAATATGAGGTTTTTGAGCTTTTTCAGCCTTTATTCCCACTTTGCACACTATGACGCTGCCTCTACAAGCTATTCTATGTGGTTTTTAGCCATTTTTGGGAGGGGTCAAAATTTGACTTTTTCGCCATACTATAGTATTGCCTTTGTGGCCATTTTTTTTACATGCTAAAATATGATGCTTTTGAGCTTCTTCAGCCTTTATTCCCACTTTGCACACTATGACGCTGCCTCTACAAGCTATTCTATGTGGTTTTTAGCCATTTTTGGGAGGGGTCAAAATTTGACTTTTTCACATACTATAGTATTGCCTTTGTGGCCATTTTTTGACATGCTAAAACATGAGGTTTTGAGCTTTTTCAGCCTTTATTCCCACTTTGCACACTATGACGCGTCTCTACAAGCTATTCTATGTGGTTTTTAGCCATTTTTGGGAGGGGTCAAAATTTGACTTTTTCGCCATACTATAGTATTGCCTTTGGTGGCCATTTTTTTTTGACATGCTAAAATATGAGGTTTTTGAGCTTTTTCAGCCTTTATTCCCACTTTGCACACTATGACGCTGCCTCTACAAGCTATTCTATGTGGTTTTTAGCCATTTTTGGGAGGGGTCAAAATTTGACTTTTTCGCCATACTATAGTATTGCCTTTGTGGCCATTTTTTTTGACATGCTAAAATATGAGGTTTTTGAGCTTTTTCCGCCTTTATTCCCACTTTGCACTCTATGACGTGTCTCTACAAGCTATTCTATGTGGTTTTTAGCCATTTTTGGGAGGGGTCAAAATTTGACTTTTTCGCCATACTATAGTATTGCCTTTGTGGCCATTTTTTGACATGCTAAAATATGAGGTTTTTGAGCTTTTTCAGCCTTTATTCCCACTTTGCACACTATGACGCTGCCCTACAAGCTATTCTATGTGGTTTTAGCCATTTTGGGAGGGGTCAAATTTGACTTTTTCGCCATACTATAGTATTGCCTTTGTGGCCATTTTTTTGACATGCTAAAATATGAGGTTTTTGAGCTTTTTCAGCCTTTATTCCCACTTTGCACACTATGACGCGCCTCTACAAGCTATTCTATGTGGTTTTTAGCCATTTTTGGGAGGGGTCAAATTTGACTTTTTCACATACTATAGTATTGCCTTTGGTGGCTATTTTTTTGACATGCTAAAATATGAGGTTTTTGAGCTTTTTCAGCCTTTATTCCCACTTTGCACACTATGACGCTGCCTCTACAAGCTATTCTATGTGGTTTTTAGCCATTTTTGGGAGGGGTCAAAATTTGACTTTTTCGCCATACTATAGTATTGCCTTTGTGGCCATTTTTTTGACATGCTAAAATATGAGGTTTTTGAGCTTTTTCAGCCTTTATTCCCACTTTGCACACTATGACGCTGCCTCTACAAGCTATTCTATGTGGTTTTTAGCCATTTTTGGGAGGGGTCAAAATTTGACTTTTTCGCCATACTATAGTATTGCCTTTGTGGCCATTTTTTTGACATGCTAAAATATGAGGTTTTTTGAGCTTTTTCAGCCTTTATTCCCACTTTGCACACTATGACGCTGCCTCTACAAGCTATTCTATGTGGTTTTTAGCCATTTTTGGGAGGGGTCAAAATTTGACTTTTTCGCCATACTATAGTATTGCCTTTGTGGCCATTTTTTTGACATGCTAAAATATGAGGTTTTTGAGCTTTTTTCAGCCTTTATTCCCACTTTGCACACTATGACGCTGCCTCTACAAGCTATTCTATGTGGTTTTTAGCCATTTTTGGGAGGGGTCAAAATTTGACTTTTTCGCCATACTATAGTATTGCCTTTGTGGCCATTTTTTTGACATGCTAAAATATGAGGTTTTTGAGCTTTTTCAGCCTTTATTCCCACTTTGCACACTATGACGCTGCCTCTACAAGCTATTCTATGTGGTTTTTAGCCATTTTTGGGAGGGGTCAAATTTGACTTTTTCGCCATACTATAGTATTGCCTTTGTGGCCATTTTTTTGACATGCTAAAATATGAGGTTTTTGAGCTTTTTCAGCCTTTATTCCCACTTTGCACACTATGACGCTGCCTCACAAGCTATTCTATGTGGTTTTAGCCATTTTTGGGAGGGTCAAATTTGACTTTTTCGCCATACTATAGTATTGCCTTGGTGGCCATTTTTTGACATGCTAAAATATGAGGTTTTTGAGCTTTTTCAGCCTTTATTCCCACTTTGCACACTATGACGCTGCCTCTACAAGCTATTCTATGTGGTTTTTAGCCATTTTTGGGAGGGGTCAAAATTTGACTTTTTCGCCATACTATAGTATTGCCTTTGTGGCCATTTTTTTGACATGCTAAAATATGAGGTTTTTGAGCTTTTTCAGCCTTTATTCCCACTTTGCACACTATGACGTCTCTACAAGCTATTCTATGTGGTTTTAGCCATTTTTGGGAGGGGTCAAAATTTGACTTTTTCGCCATACTATAGTATTGCCTTTGTGGCCATTTTTTTTGACATGCTAAAATATGAGGTTTTTGAGCTTTTTCAGCCTTTATTCCCACTTTGCACACTATGACGCTGCCTCTACAAGCTATTCTATGTGGTTTTAGCCATTTTTGGGAGGGGTCAAATTTGACTTTTTCACATACTATAGTATTGCCTTTGTGGCCATTTTTTTGACATGCTAAAACATGAGGTTTTTGAGCTTTTTCAGCCTTTATTCCCACTTTGCACACTATGACGCGCCTCTACAAGCTATTCTATGTGGTTTTAGCCATTTTTGGGAGGGGTCAAAATTTGACTTTTTCGCCATACTATAGTATTGCCTTTGTGGCCACTTTTTTTGACATGCTAAAACATGAGGTTTTTGAGCTTTTTTAGCCTTTATTCCCACTTTGCACACTATGACGCGTCTCTCCAAGCTATTCTATGTGGTTTTAGCCATTTTTGGGAGGGGTCAAATTTGACTTTTTCGCCATACTATAGTATTGCCTTTGTGGCCATTTTTTTGACATGCTAAAACATGAGGTTTTTGAGCTTTTTCAGCCTTTATTCCCACTTTGCACACTATGACGCTGCCTCTACAAGCTATTCTATGTGGTTTTAGCCATTTTTGGGAGGGGTCAAAATTTGACTTTTTCGCCATACTATAGTATTGCCTTTGTGGCCATTTTTTTGACATGCTAAAATATGAGGTTTTTGAGCTTTTTCAGCCTTTATTCCCACTTTGCACACTATGACGCTGGCCTCTCACAAGCTATTCTATGTGGTTTTTAGCCATTTTTGGGAGGGGTCAAATTTGACTTTTTCGCCATACTATAGTATTGCCTTGGTGGCCATTTTTTTGACATGCTAAAATATGAGGTTTTTGAGCTTTTTCAGCCTTTATTCCCACTTTGCACACTATGACCTGTCTCTACAAGCTATTCTATGTGGTTTTTAGCCATTTTTGGGAGGGGTCAAATTTTGACTTTTTCGCCATACTATAGTATTGCCTTTGTGGCCATTTTTTTTGACATGCTAAAATATGAGGTTTTTGAGCTTTTTCAGCCTTTATTCCCACTTTGCACACTATGACGCTGCCTCTACAAGCTATTCTATGTGGTTTTTAGCCATTTTGGGAGGGGTCAAAATTTGACTTTTTCGCCATACTATAGTATTGCCTTTGTGGCCATTTTTTGACATGCTAAAACATGAGGTTTTTGAGCTTTTTCAGCCTTTATTCCCACTTTGCACACTATGACGCTGGCCTCTACAAGCTATTCTATGTGGTTTTTAAGCCATTTTGGGAGGGGTCAAATTTGACTTTTTCGCCATACTATAGTATTGCCTTTGTGGCCATTTTTTGACATGCTAAAACATGAGGTTTTTGAGCTTTTTCAGCCTTTATTCCCACTTTGCACACTATGACGCTGCCTCTACAAGCTATTCTATGTGGTTTTTAGCCATTTTTGGGAGGGGTCAAATTTGACTTTTTCGCCATACTATAGTATTGCCTTTGGTGGCCATTTTTTTTTGACATGCTAAAATATGAGGTTTTTGAGCTTTTTTAGCCTTTATTCCCACTTTGCACACGATGACGTGTCTCTACAAGCTATTCTATGTGGTTTTTAGCCATTTTTGGGAGGGGTCAAAATTTGACTTTTTCGCCATACTATAGTATTGCCTTGGTGGCCATTTTTTTGACATGCTAAAATATGAGGTTTTTGAGCTTTTTCAGCCTTTATTCCCACTTTGCACACTATGACGCTGTCTCTACAAGCTATTCTATGTGGTTTTAGCCATTTTTGGGAGGGGTCAAAATTTGACTTTTCGCCATACTATAGTATTGCCTTTGTGGCCATTTTTTTTGACATGCTAAAATATGAGGTTTTTGAGCTTTTTCAGCCTTTATTCCCACTTTGCACACTATGACGCTGCCTCTACAAGCTATTCTATGTGGTTTTTAGCCATTTTTGGGAGGGTCAAAATTTGACTTTTTCACATACTATAGTATTGCCTTTGTGGCCATTTTTTTTGACATGCTAAAACATGAGGTTTTTGAGCTTTTTCAGCCTTTATTCCCACTTTGCACACTATGACGCTGTCTCTACAAGCTATTCTATGTGGTTTTTAGCCATTTTTGGGAGGGGTCAAAATTTGACTTTTTCGCCATACTATAGTATTGCCTTTGTGGCCATTTTTTTGACATGCTAAAATATGAGGTTTTTGAGCTTTTTCAGCCTTTATTCCCACTTTGCACACTATGACGCTGTCTCTACAAGCTATTCTATGTGGTTTTAGCCATTTTTGGGAGGGGTCAAAATTTGACTTTTTCACATACTATAGTATTGCCTTTGTGGCCATTTTTTTTGACATGCTAAAATATGAGGTTTTTGAGCTTTTTCAGCCTTTATTCCCACTTTGCACACTATGACGCTCTCTACAAGCTATTCTATGTGGTTTTTAGCCATTTTTGGGAGGGGTCAAAATTTGACTTTTTCGCCATACTATAGTATTGCCTTTGTGGCCATTTTTTGACATGCTAAAATATGAGGTTTTTGAGCTTTTTCAGCCTTTATTCCCACTTTGCACACTATGACGTCTCTACAAGCTATTCTATGTGGTTTTTAGCCATTTTTGGGAGGGGTCAAAATTTGACTTTTTCGCCATACTATAGTATTGCCTTTGTGGCCATTTTTTTGACATGCTAAAATATGAGGTTTTTGAGCTTTTTCAGCCTTTATTCCCACTTTGCACACTATGACGCGCCTCTACAAGCTATTCTATGTGGTTTTAGCCATTTTTGGGAGGGGTCAAAATTTGACTTTTTCGCCATACTATAGTATTGCCTTTGTGGCCATTTTTTTGACATGCTAAAACATGAGGTTTTTGAGCTTTTTCAGCCTTTATTCCCACTTTGCACACTATGACGCTGTCTCTACAAGCTATTCTATGTGGTTTTTAGCCATTTTTGGGAGGGGTCAAAATTTGACTTTTTCGCCATACTATAGTATTGCCTTTGTGGCCATTTTTTTGACATGCTAAAATATGAGGTTTTGAGCTTTTTCAGCCTTTATTCCCACTTTGCACACTATGACGCCAGCCTCTACAAGCTATTCTATGTGGTTTTTAGCCATTTTTGGGAGGGGTCAAAATTTGACTTTTTCACATACTATAGTATTGCCTTTGTGGCCATTTTTTTGACATGCTAAAATATGAGGTTTTTGAGCTTTTTCAGCCTTTATTCCCACTTTGCACACTATGACGTCTCTACAAGCTATTCTATGTGGTTTTTAGCCATTTTTGGGAGGGGTCAAAATTTGACTTTTTCGCCATACTATAGTATTGCCTTTGTGGCCATTTTTTGACATGCTAAAATATGAGGTTTTTGAGCTTTTTCAGCCTTTATTCCCACTTTGCACACTATGACGCTGCCTCTACAAGCTATTCTATGTGGTTTTAGCCATTTTTGGGAGGGGTCAAAATTTGACTTTTTCGCCATACTATAGTATTGCCTTTGTGGCCATTTTTTTGACATGCTAAAACATGAGGTTTTGAGCTTTTTCAGCCTTTATTCCCACTTTGCACACTATGACGCGTCTCTACAAGCTATTCTATGTGGTTTTTAGCCATTTTTGGGAGGGGTCAAATTTGACTTTTTCGCCATACTATAGTATTGCCTTTGTGGCCATTTTTTTGACATGCTAAAATATGAGGTTTTTGAGCTTTTTCAGCCTTTATTCCCACTTTGCACACTATGACGCTGCCTCTACAAGCTATTCTATGTGGTTTTTAGCCATTTTGGGAGGGGTCAAAATTTGACTTTTTCGCCATACTATAGTATTGCCTTTGTGGCCATTTTTTGACATGCTAAAATATGAGGTTTTTGAGCTTTTTCAGCCTTTATTCCCACTTTGCACACTATGACGCGTCTCTACAAGCTATTCTATGTGGTTTTTAGCCATTTTTGGGAGGGGTCAAAATTTGACTTTTTCGCCATACTATAGTATTGCCTTGGTGGCCATTTTTTTTGACATGCTAAAATATGAGGTTTTGAGGCTTTTTTGGCCTTTATTCCCACTTTGCACACTATGACGCGTCTCTACAAGCTATTCTATGTGGTTTTTAGCCATTTTTGGGAGGGGTCAAATTTGACTTTTTCGCCATACTATAGTATTGCCTTTGTGGCTATTTTTTTGACATGCTAAAATATGAGGTTTTTGAGCTTTTTCAGCCTTTATTCCCACTTTGCACACTATGACGCTGCCTCTACAAGCTATTCTATGTGGTTTTAGCCATTTTGGGAGGGTCAAAATTTGACTTTTTCACATACTATAGTATTGCCTTTGTGGCCATTTTTTTGACATGCTAAAACATGAGGTTTTTTAGCTTTTTCAGCCTTTATTCCCACTTTGCACACTATGACGCGTCTCTACAAGCTATTCTATGTGGTTTTTAGCCATTTTTGGGAGGGGTCAAATTCTGACTTTTTCGCCATACTATAGTATTGCCTTTGTGGCCATTTTTTTTGACATGCTAAAACATGAGGTTTTTGAGCTTTTTTAGCCTTTATTCCCACTTTACACACTATGACGCGTCTCTACAAGCTATTCTATGTGGTTTTTAGCCATTTTTGGGAGGGGTCAAAATTTGACTTTTTCGCCATACTATAGTATTGCCTTTGTGGCCATTTTTTTGAAATGCTAAAATATGAGGTTTTTGAGCTTTTTCAGCCTTTATTCCCACTTTGCACACTATGACGCGCCTCTACAAGCTATTCTATGTGGTTTTTAGCCATTTTTGGGAGGGTCAAATTTGACTTTTTCGCCATACTATAGTATTGCCTTTGTGGCCATTTTTTGACATGCTAAAATATGAGGTTTTGAGCTTTTTCAGCCTTTATTCCCACTTTGCACACTATGACGTCTCTACAAGCTATTCTATGTGGTTTTTAGCCATTTTGGGAGGGGTCAAAATTTGACTTTTTCACATACTATAGTATTGCCTTGGTGGCCATTTTTTTTTGACATGCTAAAATATGAGGGTTTTTTTTAGCTTTTTTAGCCTTTATTCCCACTTTGCACACTATGACAGGTCTCTACAAGCTATTCTATGTGGTTTTTAGCCATTTTTGGGAGGTGTCAAAATTTGACTTTTTCGCCATACTATAGTATTGCCTTTGTGGCCATTTTTTTTGACATGCTAAAATATGAGGTTTTTGAGCTTTTTCAGCCTTTATTCCCACTTTGCACACTATGACGCGTCTCTACAAGCTATTCTATGTGGTTTTTAGCCATTTTTGGGAGGGGTCAAAATTTGACTTTTCGCCATACTATAGTATTGCCTTTGTGGCCATTTTTTTGACATGCTAAAATATGAGGTTTTTGAGCTTTTTCAGCCTTTATTCCCACTTTGCACACTATGACGCGCGTCTCTACAAGCTATTCTATGTGGTTTTTAGCCATTTTTGGGAGGGGTCAAAATTTGACTTTTTCGCCATACTATAGTATTGCCTTTGTGGCCATTTTTTTTGACATGCTAAAATATGAGGTTTTTGAGCTTTTTCAGCCTTTATTCCCACTTTGCACACTATGACGTCTCTCCAAGCTATTCTATGTGGTTTTTAGCGATTTTTGGGAGGGGTCCAAAGTCGACTTTTTCGCCATACTATAGTATTGCCTTTTTGGCCATTTTTTTGACATGGTAAAATATGAGGTTTTTGAGCTTTTTTAGCCTTTATTCCCACTTTGCACACTATGACGTCTCTACAAGCTATTCTATGTGGTTTTAGCCATTTTTGGGAGGGGTCAAAATTTGACTTTTTCGCCATACTATAGTATTGCCTTTGTGGCCATTTTTTTGACATGCTAAAACATGAGGTTTTTGAGCTTTTTCAGCCTTTATTCCCACTTTGCACACTATGACGCTGCCTCTACAAGCTATTCTATGTGGTTTTAGCCATTTTTGGGAGGGGTCAAAATTTGACTTTTTCACATACTATAGTATTGCCTTTGTGGCCATTTTTTTTTGACATGCTAAAATATGAGGTTTTTGAGCTTTTTCAGCCTTTATTCCCACTTTGCACACTATGACGCGTCTCTACAAGCTATTCTATGTGGTTTTTAGCCATTTTTGGGAGGGGTCAAATTTGACTTTTTCGCCATACTATAGTATTGCCTTTGTGGCCATTTTTTGACATGCTAAAATATGAGGTTTTTGAGCTTTTTCAGCCTTTATTCCCACTTTGCACACTATGACGCTGCCTCTACAAGCTATTCTATGTGGTTTTAGCCATTTTTGGGAGGGGTCAAAATTTGACTTTTTTCGCCATACTATAGTATTGCCTTTGTGGCCATTTTTTTGACATGCTAAAATATGAGGTTTTTGAGCTTTTTCAGCCTTTATTCCCACTTTACACACTATGACGCGTCTCTCCAAGCTATTCTATGTGGTTTTTAGCCATTTTTGGGAGGGGTCAAATTTTGACTTTTCACATACTATAGTATTGCCTTTGTGGCCATTTTTTTGACATGCTAAAATATGAGGTTTTTGAGCTTTTTCAGCCTTTATTCCCACTTTGCACACTATGACGCGCCTCTACAAGCTATTCTATGTGGTTTTTAGCCATTTTGGGAGGGGTCAAAATTTGACTTTTTTCGCCATACTATAGTATTGCCTTTGTGGCCATTTTTTGACATGCTAAAATATGAGGTTTTTGAGCTTTTTCAGCCTTTATTCCCACTTTGCACACTATGACGCGTCTCTACAAGCTATTCTATGTGGTTTTAGCCATTTTGGGAGGGGTCAAATTTGACTTTTTTCGCCATACTATAGTATTGCCTTTGGTGGCCATTTTTTTGACATGCTAAAATATGAGGTTTTTGAGCTTTTCAGCCTTTATTCCCACTTTGCACACTATGACGCGTCTCTACAAGCTATTCTATGTGGTTTTAGCCATTTTTGGGAGGGGTCAAAATTTGACTTTTTCGCCATACTATAGTATTGCCTTTGTGGCCATTTTTT
The DNA here is from genome assembly GCF_026936395.1 of Plectropomus leopardus. Lineage (NCBI taxonomy): Eukaryota > Metazoa > Chordata > Actinopteri > Perciformes > Serranidae > Plectropomus > Plectropomus leopardus. The sequence continues at coordinate 27,191 of NW_028274722.1, forward strand.
TTGACATGCTAAAATATGAGGTTTTTGAGCTTTTTCAGCCTTTATTCCCACTTTGCACACTATGACGCGTCTCTACAAGCTATTCTATGTGGTTTTTAGCCATTTTTGGGAGGGGTCAAAATTTGACTTTTTCGCCGTACTATAGAATTGACTTTGTGGCCATTTTTTGACATGCTAAAATATGAGGTTTTTGAGCTTTTTCAGCCTTTATTCCCACTTTGCACACTATGACGCTGCCTCTACAAGCTATTCTATGTGGTTTTAGCCATTTTTGGGAGGGGTCAAATTTGACTTTTTCGCCATACTATAGTATTGCCTTTGTGGCCATTTTTTTGACATGCTAAAATATGAGGTTTTTGAGCTTTTTCAGCCTTTATTCCCACTTTGCACACTATGACGCGTCTCTACAAGCTATTCTATGTGGTTTTAGCCATTTTGGGAGGGTCAAAATTTGACTTTTTCGCCATACTATAGTATTGCCTTTGTGGCCATTTTTTTGACATGCTAAAATATGAGGTTTTGAGCTTTTTCAGCCTTTATTCCCACTTTGCACACTATGACGCTGCCTCTACAAGCTATTCTATGTGGTTTTTAGCCATTTTGGGAGGGGTCAAAATTTGACTTTTTCGCCATACTATAGTATTGCCTTTGTGGCCATTTTTTTTGACATGCTAAAACATGAGTTCCTTGAGCTTTTTCAGCCTTTATTCCCACTTTACACACTATGACGCGTCTCTACAAGCTATTCTATGTGGTTTTTAGCCATTTTTGGGAGGGGTCAAAATTTGACTTTTTCGCCATACTATAGTATTGCCTTTGTGGCCATTTTTTTGACATGCTAAAATATGAGGTTTTGAGCTTTTTCAGCCTTTATTCCCACTTTGCACACTATGACGTCTCTACAAGCTATTCTATGTGGTTTTTAGCCATTTTTGGGAGGGGTCAAAATTTGACTTTTTCGCCATACTATAGTATTGCCTTGGTGGCCATTTTTGACATGCTAAAATATGAGGTTTTTGATCTTTTTCAGCCTTTATTCCCACTTTGCACACTATGACGTGTCTCTACAAGCTATTCTATGTGGTTTTTAGCCATTTTTGGGAGGGGTCAAAATTTGACTTTTTCGCCATACTATAGTATTGCCTTTGTGGCCATTTTTTTGACATGCTAATACATGAGGTTTTTGAGCTTTTTCAGCCTTTATTCCCACTTTGCACACTATGACGCTGCCTCTACAAGCTATTCTATGTGGTTTTAGCCATTTTTGGGAGGGTCAAATTTGACTTTTTCACATACTATAGTATTGCCTTGGTGGCCATTTTTTTGACATGCTAAAATATGAGGTTTTTGAGCTTTTTCAGCCTTTATTCCCACTTTGCACACTATGACGCGTCTCTACAAGCTATTCTATGTGGTTTTTAGCCATTTTTGGGAGGGGTCAAAATTTGACTTTTTCGCCATACTATAGTATTGCCTTTGTGGCCACTTTTATTTACATGCTAAAATATGAGGTTTTTGAGCTTTTTCAGCCTTTATTCCCACTTTGCACACTATGACGTCTCTACAAGCTATTCTATGTGGTTTTTAGCCATTTTTGGGAGGGGTCAAAATTTGACTTTTTCACATACTATAGTATTGCCTTGGTGGCCATTTTTTTGACATGCTAAAATATGAGGTTTTGAGCTTTTTCAGCCTTTATTCCCACTTTGCACACTATGACGCTGTCTCTACAAGCTATTCTATGTGGTTTTTAGCCATTTTGGGAGGGTCAAAATTTGACTTTTTCGCCATACTATAGTATTGCCTTTGTGGCCATTTTTTTGACATGCTAAAATATGAGGTTTTTGAGCTTTTTCAGCCTTTATTCCCACTTTGCACACTATGACGCGTCTCTACAAGCTATTCTATGTGGTTTTTAGCCATTTTTGGGAGGGGTCAAAATTTGACTTTTTCGCCATACTATAGTATTGCCTTTGTGGCCATTTTTTTTTGCCATGCTAAAATATGAGGCTTTTTAGCTTCTTCTGCCATTTTTCCCTCTTTCCACATTATGACGCGTCTCTACAAGTTGTTCTATTTTGTTTTTAGCCATTTTTGGGAGGTGTCAAAATTTGACTTTTTCACATACTATAGTATTGCCTTTGTGGCCATTTTTTTTGACATGCTAAAACATGAGGTTTTGAGCTTTTTCAGCCTTTATTCCCACTTTGCACACTATGACGCTGCCTCTACAAGCTATTCTATGTGGTTTTTAGCCATTTTTGGGAGGGGTCAAAATTTGACTTTTTTCCCTACTATAGTATTGTCCTTGTGGCCATTTTTTGACATGCTAAAATATGAGGTTTTTGAGCTTTTTCAGCCTTTATTCCCACTTTGCACACTATGACGCTGCCTCTACAAGCTATTCTATGTGGTTTTTAGCCATTTTTGGGAGGGGTCAAATTCTGACTTTTTTCGCCATACTATAGTATTGCCTTTGTGGCCATTTTTTTTGACATGCTAAAATATGAGGTTTTTGAGCTTTTTCAGCCTTTATTCCCACTTTGCACACTATGACGCGTCTCTACAAGCTATTCTATGTGGTTTTTAGCCATTTTTGGGAGGGGTCAAAATTTGACTTTTTCGCCATACTATAGTATTGCCTTTGTGGCCATTTTTTTTGACATGCTAAAACATGAGTTTCTTGAGCTTTTTCAGCCTTTATTCCCACTTTGCACACTATGACGCTGCCTCTACAAGCTATTCTATGTGGTTTTTAGCCATTTTTGGGAGGGGTCAAAATTTGACTTTTTCGCCATACTATAGTATTGCCTTTGTGGCCATTTTTTTGACATGCTAAAACATGAGGTTTTTGAGCTTTTTCAGCCTTTATTCCCACTTTGCACACTATGACGCGTCTCTACAAGCTATTCTATGTGGTTTTTAGCCATTTTTGGGAGGGGTCAAAATTTGACTTTTTCGCCATACTATAGTATTGCCTTGGTGGCCATTTTTTTTGACATGCTAAAATATGAGGTTTTTGAGCTTTTTCAGCCTTTATTCCCACTTTGCACACTATGACGCGTCTCTACAAGCTATTCTATGTGGTTTTTAGCCATTTTTGGGAGGGGTCAAAATTTGACTTTTTCGCCATACTATAGTATTGCCTTGGTGGCCATTTTTTTTGACATGCTAAAATATGAGGTTTTTGAGCTTTTTCAGCCTTTATTCCCACTTTGCACACTATGACGCGTCTCTACAAGCTATTCTATGTGGTTTTTAGCCATTTTTGGGAGGGGTCAAAATTTGACTTTTTCGCCATACTATAGTATTGCCTTGGTGGCCATTTTTTTTGACATGCTAAAATATGAGGTTTTTGAGCTTTTTCAGCCTTTATTCCCACTTTGCACACTATGACGCGTCTCTACAAGCTATTCTATGTGGTTTTTAGCCATTTTTGGGAGGGGTCAAAATTTGACTTTTCGCCATACTATAGTATTGCCTTTGTGGCCATTTTTTTGACATGCTAAAACATGAGGTTTTTGAGCTTTTTCAGCCTTTATTCCCACTTTGCACACTATGACGCGTCTCTACAAGCAATTCTATGTGGTTTTTAACCATTTTTGGGAGGGGTCAAAATTTGACTTTTTCGCCATACTATAGTATTGCCTTTCTGGCCATTTTTTTTGACATGCTAAAATATGAGGTTTTTGAGCTTTTTCAGCCTTTATTCCCACTTTGCACACTATGACGTCTCTACAAGCTATTCTATGTGGTTTTAGCCATTTTTGGGAGGGGTCAAAATTTGACTTTTTCGCCATACTATAGTATTGCCTTGGTGGCCATTTTTTGACATGCTAAAATATGAGGTTTTGAGCTTTTTCAGCCTTTATTCCCACTTTGCACACTATGACGCGTCTCTACAAGCTATTCTATGTGGTTTTTAGCCATTTTTGGGAGGGGTCAAATTTGACTTTTCGCCATACTATAGTATTGCCTTTGGTGGCCATTTTTTTGACATGCTAAAATATGAGGTTTTTGAGCTTTTTCAGCCTTTATTCCCACTTTACACACTATGACGCGTCTCTCCAAGCTATTCTATGTGGTTTTTAGCCATTTTTGGGAGGGGTCAAATTTTGACTTTTTTGCCATACTATAGTATTGCCTTGGTGGCCATTTTTTTTGACATGCTAAAATATGAGGTTTTTGAGCTTTTTCAGCCTTTATTCCCACTTTGCACACTATGACGCGCCTCTACAAGCTATTCTATGTGGTTTTAGCCATTTTTGGGAGGGGTCAAAATTTGACTTTTTCGCCATACTATAGTATTGCCTTGGTGGCCATTTTTTGACATGCTAAAATATGAGGTTTTTGAGCTTTTTCAGCCTTTATTCCCACTTTGCACACTATGACGCGTCTCTACAAGCTATTCTATGTGGTTTTAGCCATTTTTGGGAGGGGTCAAAATTTGACTTTTTCACATACTATAGTATTGCCTTTGTGGCCATTTTTTTTGACATGCTAAAATATGAGGTTTTTGAGCTTTTTCAGCCTTTATTCCCACTTTGCACACTATGACGCGTCTCTACAAGCAATTCTATGTGGTTTTAGCCATTTTGGGAGGGGTCAAATTTGACTTTTTCGCCTTACTATAGTATTGCCTTTGTGGCCATTTTTTTGACATGCTAAAATATGAGGTTTTTGAGCTTTTTCAGCCTTTATTCCCTCTTTGCACACTATGACGCGTCTCTCCAAGCTATTCTATGTGGTTTTTAGCCATTTTTGGGAGGGGTCAAAATTTGACTTTTTCGCCATACTATAGTATTGCCTTTGTGGCCATTTTTTTGACATGCTAAAATATGAGGTTTTTGAGCTTTTTCAGCCTTTATTCCCACTTTGCACACTATGACGCGTCTCTACAAGCTATTCTATGTGGTTTTAGCCATTTTTGGGAGGGGTCAAAATTTGACTTTTTCACATACTATAGTATTGCCTTTGTGGCCATTTTTTTGACATGCTAAAATATGAGGTTTTTGAGCTTTTTCAGCCTTTATTCCCGTTTTGCACTCTATGCCGCGTCGCTGCAAGCTATTCTATGTGGTTTTTAGCCATTTTTGGGAGGGGTCAAAATTTGACTTTTTCGCCATACTATAGTATTGCCTTTGTGGCCATTTTTTTTTGACATGCTAAAATATGAGGTTTTTGAGCTTTTTTCAGCCTTTATTCCCACTTTGCACACTATGACGCTGCCTCTACAAGCTATTCTATGTGGTTTTAGCCATTTTTGGGAGGTGTCAAAATTTGACTTTTTCGCCATACTATAGTATTGCCTTGGTGGCCATTTTTTTGACATGCTAAAATATGAGGTTTTTGAGCTTTTTCAGCCTTTATTCCCACTTTGCACACTATGACGCTGTCTCTACAAGCTATTCTATGTGGTTTTAGCCATTTTTGGGAGGGGTCAAAATTTGACTTTTTCGCCATACTATAGTATTGCCTTGGTGGCCATTTTTTGACATGCTAAAATATGAGGTTTTTGAGCTTTTTCAGCCTTTATTCCCACTTTGCACACTATGACGCTGCCTCTACAAGCTATTCTATGTGGTTTTTAGCCATTTTTGGGAGGGGTCAAAATTTGACTTTTTCGCCATACTATAGTATTGCCTTTGTGGCCATTTTTTGACATGCTAAAATATGAGGTTTTTGAGCTTTTTCAGCCTTTATTCCCACTTTGCACACTATGACGCTGCGTCTCTACAAGCTATTCTATGTGGTTTTAGCCATTTTTGGGAGGGGTCAAAATTTGACTTTTTCGCCATACTATAGTATTGCCTTTGTGGCCATTTTTTTGACATGCTAAAATATGAGGTTTTTGAGCTTTTTCAGCCTTTATTCCCACTTTGCACACTATGACGCTGCCTCTACAAGCTATATTATGTGGTTTTTAGCCATTTTTGGGAGGGGTCAAAATTTGACTTTTTCGCCACACTATAGTATTGCCTTTGTGGCCATTTTTTTTACATGCTAAAATATAAAGTTTTTGAGCTTTTTTAGCCTTTATTCCCACTTTGCACACTATGACGCGTTTCTCCAAGCTATTCTATGTGGTTTTAGCCATTTTTGGGAGGGTCAAAATTTGACTTTTTCACATACTATAGTATTGCCTTTGTGGCCATTTTTTTGACATGCTAAAATATGAGGTTTTTGAGCGTTGTCAGCCTTTATTCCCACTTTGCACACTAGGACGCGTCTCTACAAGCTATTCTACGTGGTTTTACGCCATTTTTGGGAGGGGTCAAATTTGACTTTTTCACATACTATAGTATTGCCTTGGTGGCCATTTTTTGACATGCTAAAATATGAGGTTTTGAGCTTTTTCAGCCTTTATTCCCACTTTGCACACTATGACGCGTCTCTACAAGCTATTCTATGTGGTTTTTAGCCATTTTTGGGAGGGGTCAAAATTTGACTTTTTCACATACTATAGTATTGCCTTTGTGGCCATTTTTTGACATGCTAAAATATGAGGTTTTTGAGCTTTTTCAGCCTTTATTCCCACTTTGCACACTATGACGCGTCTCTACAAGCTATTCTATGTGGTTTTTAGCCATTTTTGGGAGGGGTCAAAATTTGACTTTTTCGCCATACTATAGTATTGCCTTGGTGGCCATTTTTTTTGACATGCTAAAATATGAGGTTTTTGAGCTTTTTCAGCCTTTATTCCCACTTTGCACACTATGACGCTGCGTCTCTACAAGCTATTCTATGTGGTTTTTAGCCATTTTTGGGACGGGACAACATTTGACTTTTCGCCATACTATAGTATTGCCTTTGTGGCCATTTTTTTGACATGCTAAAATATGAGGTTTTTGAGCTTTTTCAGCCTTTATTCCCACTTTGCACACTATGACGCGTCTCTACAAGCTATTCTATGTGGTTTTAGCCATTTTTGGGAGGGTCAAATTTGACTTTTTCGCCATACTATAGTATTGCCTTGGTGGCCATTTTTTTGACATGCTAAAATATGAGGTTTTGAGCTTTTTCAGCCTTTATTCCCACTTTGCACACTATGACGCGTCTCTACAAGCTATTCTATGTGGTTTTTAGCCATTTTTGGGAGGGGTCAAAGTTTGACTTTTTCGCCATACTATAGTATTGCCTTTGTGGCCATTTTTTTGACATGCTAAAATATGAGGTTTTTGAGCTTTTTCAGCCTTTATTCCCACTTTGCACACTATGACGCGTCTCTACAAGCTATTCTATGTGGTTTTTAGCCATTTTTGGGAGGGGTCAAAATTTGACTTTTTCGCCATACTATAGTATTGCCTTTGTGGCCATTTTTTGACGTGCTAAAACATGAGGTTTTTGAGCTTTTTGAGCCTTGATTCCCACTTTTCACACTATGACGCGTCTCTACAAGCTATTCTATGTGGTTTTTAGCCATTTTTGGGAGGGTCAAATTTGACTTTTTCACATACTATAGTATTGCCTTGGTGGCCATTTTTTTGACATGCTAAAATATGAGGTTTTTGAGCTTTTTCAGCCTTTATTCCCACTTTGCACACTATGACGCGTCTCTACAAGCTATTCTATGTGGTTTTTAGCCATTTTTGGGAGGGGTCAAAATTTTACTTTTTCACATATTTTAGTATTGTCTTTGTGGCCATTTTTTTTTGACATGCTAAAATATGAGGTTTTTGAGCTTTTTCAGCCTTTATTCCCACTTTGCACACTATGACGCGTCTCTACAAGCTATTCTATGTGGTTTTTAGCCATTTTTGGGAGGGTCAAAATTTGACTTTTTCGCAATACTATAGTATTCCCTTGGTGGCCTTTTTTTTGACATGCTAAAATATGAGGTTTTTGAGCTTTTTCAGCCTTTATTCCCACTTTGCACACTATGACGCGTCTCTACAAGCTATTCTATGTGGTTTTTAGCCATTTTTGGGAGGGGTCAAATTCTGACTTTTTTCGCCATACTATAGTATTACCTTGGTGGCCATTTTTTTTGACATGCTAAAATATGAGGTTTTTGAGCACTTTTAGCCTTTATTCCCACTTTGCACACTATGATGCGTCTCTGCAAGCTATTCTATGTGGTTTTAGCCATTTTTGGGAGGGGTCAAAATTTGACTTTTTCGCCATACTATAGTATTGCCTTTGTGGCCATTTTTTTTGACATGCTAAAATATGAGGTTTTTGAGCTTTTTCAGCCTTTATTCCCACTTTGCACACTATGACGCTGCCTCTACAAGCTATTCTATGTGGTTTTAGCCATTTTTGGGAGGGGTCAAAATTTGACTTTTTCGCCATACTATAGTATTGCCTTTGGTGGCCATTTTTTTTTGACATGCTAAAATATGAGGTTTTTGAGCTTTTTCAGCCTTTATTCCCACTTTGCACACTATGACGCTGCCTCTACAAGCTATTCTATGTGGTTTTTAGCCATTTTTGGGAGGGGTCAAAATTTGACTTTTTCGCCATACTATAGTATTGCCTTGGTGGCCATTTTTTGACATGCTAAAATATGAGGTTTTTGAGCTTTTTCAGCCTTTATTCCCACTTTGCACACTATGACGCGTCTCTACAAGCTATTCTATGTGGTTTTTAGCCATTTTTGGGAGGGGTCAAAATTTGACTTTTTCGCCATACTATAGTATTGCCTTTGTGGCCATTTTTTTGACATGCTAAAACTTGAGGTTTTTTAGCTTTTTCAGCCTTTATTCCCACTTTGCACACTATGACGCGTCTCTACAAGCTATTCTATGTGGTTTTTAGCCATTTTTGGGAGGGGTCAAAATTTGACTTTTTCGCCATACTATAGTATTGCCTTTGTGGCCATTTTTTGACATGCTAAAATATGAGGTTTTTGAGCTTTTTCAGCCTTTATTCCCACTTTGCACACTATGACGCGTCTCTACAAGCTATTCTATGTGGTTTTAGCCATTTTTGGGAGGGGTCAAAATTTGACTTTTCGCCATACTATAGTATTGCCTTTGGTGGCCATTTTTTTGACATGCTAAAATATGAGGTTTTTGAGCTTTTTCAGCCTTTATTCCACTTTGCACACTATGACGCGTCTCTACAAGCTATTCTATGTGGTTTTAGCCATTTTTGGGAGGGTCAAATTTGACTTTTTCGCCATACTATAGTATTGCCTTGGTGGCCATTTTTTTGACATGCTAAAATATGAGGTTTTTGAGCTTTTTCAGCCTTTATTCCCACTTTGCACACTATGACGTGTCTCTACAAGCTATTCTATGTGGTTTTTAGCCATTTTTGGGAGGGGTCAAAATTTGACTTTTTCGCCATACTATAGTATTGCCTTTGTGGCCATTTTTTTTGACATGCTAAAATATGAGGTTTTTGAGCTTTTTCAGCCTTTATTCCCACTTTGCACACTATGACGGCGTCTCTACAAGCTATTCTATGTGGTTTTTAGCCATTTTTGGGAGGGTCAAAATTTGACTTTTTCACATACTATAGTATTGCCTTGGTGGCCATTTTTTTGACATGCTAAAATATGAGGTTTTTGAGCTTTTTCAGCCTTTATTCCCACTTTGCACACTATGACGTCTCTACAAGCTATTCTATGTGGTTTTAGCCATTTTTGGGAGGGGTCAAATTTGACTTTTTCGCCATACTATAGTATTGCCTTTGGTGGCCATTTTTTTGACATGCTAAAATATGAGGTTTTTGAGCTTTTTCAGCCTTTATTCCCACTTTGCACACTATGACGCGTCTCTACAAGCTATTCTATGTGGTTTTTAGCCATTTTTGGGAGGGTCAAAATTTGACTTTTTCGCCATACTATAGTATTGCCTTGGTGGCCATTTTTTTGACATGCTAAAATATGAGGTTTTTGAGCTTTTTCAGCCTTTATTCCCACTTTGCACACTATGACGCGTCTCTACAAGCTATTCTATGTGGTTTTTAGCCATTTTTGGGAGGGGTCAAAATTTGACTTTTTCGCCATACTATAGTATTGCCTTGGTGGCCATTTTTTTGACATGCTAAAATATGAGGTTTTTGAGCTTTTTCAGCCTTTATTCCCACTTTGCACACTATGACGCTGTCTCTACAAGCTATTCTATGTGGTTTTTAGCCATTTTTGGGAGGGGTCAAATTTGACTTTTTCACATACTATAGTATTGCCTTGGTGGCCATTTTTTTGACATGCTAAAATATGAGGTTTTTGAGCTTTTTCAGCCTTTATTCCCACTTTGCACACTATGACGCGTCTCTACAAGCAATTCTATGTGGTTTTACGCCATTTTTGGGAGGGTCAAAATTTGACTTTTTCGCCATACTATAGTATTGCCTTTGTGGCCATTTTTTTGACATGCTAAAACATGAGGTTTTTGAGCTTTTTCAGCCTTTATTCCCACTTTGCACACTATGACGCGTCTCTACAAGCTATTCTATGTGGTTTTTAGCCATTTTTGGGAGGGGTCAAAATTTGACTTTTTCGCCATACTATAGTATTGCCTTGGTGGCCATTTTTTTTGACATGCTAAAATATGAGGTTTTTGAGCTTTTTCAGCCTTTATTCCCACTTTGCACACTATGACGCGTCTCTACAAGCTATTCTATGTGGTTTTTAGCCATTTTTGGGAGGGGTCAAATTCTGACTTTTTCACATACTATAGTATTGCCTTGGTGGCCATTTTTTTGACATGCTAAAATATGAGGTTTTTGAGCTTTTTCAGCCTTTATTCCCACTTTGCACACTATGACGCTGCCTCTACAAGCTATTCTATGTGGTTTTTAGCCATTTTTGGGAGGGTCAAAATTTGACTTTTTCGCCATACTATAGTATTGCCTTGGTGGCCATTTTTTTGACATGCTAAAATATGAGGTTTTTGAGCTTTTCAGCCTTTATTCCCACTTTGCACACTATGACGCTGCCTCTACAAGCTATTCTATGTGGTTTTTAGCCATTTTTGGGAGGGGTCAAAATTTGACTTTTTCGCCATACTATAGTATTGCCTTGGTGGCCATTTTTTTTGACATGCTAAAATATGAGGTTTTTGAGCTTTTTCAGCCTTTATTCCCACTTTGCACACTATGACGCGTCTCTCCAAGCTATTCTATGTGGTTTTTAGCCATTTTTGGGAGGGGTCAAAATTTGACTTTTTCGCCATACTATAGTATTGCCTTGGTGGCCATTTTTTTTGACATGCTAAAATATGAGGTTTTTGAGCTTTTTCAGCCTTTATTCCCACTTTGCACACTATGACGCGTCTCTACAAGCTATTCTATGTGGTTTTTAGCCATTTTTGGGAGGGGTCAAATTTGACTTTTTCGCCATACTATAGTATTGCCTTTGTGGCCATTTTTTTTGACATGCTAAAATATGAGGTTTTTGAGCTTTTTCAGCCTTTATTCCCACTTTGCACACTATGACGCGTCTCTACAAGCTATTCTATGTGGTTTTAGCCATTTTTGGGAGGGGTCAAAATTTGACTTTTCGCCATACTATAGTATTGCCTTGGTGCCCATTTTTTTGACATGCTAAAATATGAGGTTTTTGAGCTTTTTCAGCCTTTATTCCCACTTTGCACACTATGACGCGTCTCTACAAGCTATTCTATGTGGTTTTAGCCATTTTTGGGAGGGTCAAATTTGACTTTTTCGCCATACTATAGTATTGCCTTGGTGGCCATTTTTTGACATGCTAAAATATGAGGTTTTGAGCTTTTTCAGCCTTTATTCCCACTTTGCACACTATGACGCTGCCTCTCCAAGCTATTCTATGTGGTTTTTAGCCATTTTTGGGAGGGGTCAAAATTTGACTTTTTCGCCATACTATAGTATTGCCTTGGTGGCCATTTTTTTGACATGCTAAAATATGAGGTTTTTGAGCTTTTTCAGCCTTTATTCCCACTTTGCACACTATGACGTCTCTACAAGCTATTCTATGTGGTTTTAGCCATTTTGGGAGGGGTCAAAATTTGACTTTTCGCCATACTATAGTATTGCCTTGGTGGCCATTTTTTGACATGCTAAAATATGAGGTTTTTGAGCTTTTTCAGCCTTTATTCCCACTTTGCACACTATGACGTCTCTACAAGCTATTCTATGTGGTTTTTAGCCATTTTTGGGAGGGGTCAAATTTGACTTTTTCGCCATACTATAGTATTGCCTTTGGTGGCCATTTTTTTGACATGCTAAAATATGAGGTTTTTGAGCTTTTTCAGCCTTTATTCCCACTTTGCACACTATGACGCTCTCTACAAGCTATTCTATGTGGTTTTTAGCCATTTTTGGGAGGGTCAAAATTTGACTTTTTCGCCATACTATAGTATTGCCTTGGTGGCCATTTTTTTGACATGCTAAAATATGAGGTTTTTGAGCTTTTTCAGCCTTTATTCCCACTTTGCACACTATGACGCTGCGTCTCTACAAGCTATTCTATGTGGTTTTAGCCATTTTTGGGAGGGGTCAAAATTTGACTTTTTCGCCATACTATAGTATTGCCTTGGTGGCCATTTTTTGACATGCTAAAATATGAGGTTTTTGAGCTTTTCAGCCTTTATTCCCACTTTGCACACTATGACGCTGCGTCTCTACAAGCTATTCTATGTGGTTTTTAGCCATTTTGGGAGGGGTCAAAATTTGACTTTTTCGCCATACTATAGTATTGCCTTTGTGGCCATTTTTTTTGACATGCTAAAATATGAGGTTTTTGAGCTTTTTCAGCCTTTATTCCCACTTTGCACACTATGACGCTGCGTCTCTACAAGCTATTCTATGTGGTTTTTAGCCATTTTTGGGAGGGTCAAATTTGACTTTTTCGCCATACTATAGTATTGCCTTGGTGGCCATTTTTTTGACATGCTAAAATATGAGGTTTTGAGCTTTTTCAGCCTTTATTCCCACTTTGCACACTATGACGTCTCTACAAGCTATTCTATGTGGTTTTAGCCATTTTTGGGAGGGGTCAAAATTTGACTTTTTCGCCATACTATAGTATTGCCTTCGTGGCCATTTTCTTAGACATGCTAAAATATGAGGTTTTTGAGCTTTTTCAGCCTTTATTCCCACTTTGCACACTATGACGCGTCTCTACAAGCTATTCTATGTGGTTTTAGCCATTTTTGGGAGGGGTCAAAATTTGACTTTTTCGCCATACTATAGTATTGCCTTGGTGGCCATTTTTTTGACATGCTAAAATATGAGGTTTTGAGCTTTTTCAGCCTTTATTCCCACTTTGCACACTATGACGCGTCTCTACAAGCTATTCTATGTGGTTTTAGCCATTTTTGGGAGGGTCAAAATTTGACTTTTTCGCCATACTATAGTATTGCCTTTGGTGGCCATTTTTTTGACATGCTAAAATATGAGGTTTTTGAGCTTTTTCAGCCTTTATTCCCACTTTGCACACTATGACGCCAGCGTCTCTACAAGCTATTCTATGTGGTTTTTAGCCATTTTGGGAGGGGTCAAATTTGACTTTTTCACATACTATAGTATTGCCTTTGTGGCCATTTTTTGACATGCTAAAATATGAGGTTTTTGAGCTTTTTCAGCCTTTATTCCCACTTTGCACACTATGACGCGTCTCTACAAGCTATTCTATGTGGTTTTAGCCATTTTTGGGAGGGGTCAAAATTTGACTTTTTCACATACTATAGTATTGCCTTGGTGGCCATTTTTTTGACATGCTAAAATATGAGGTTTTTGAGCTTTTTTAGCCTTTATTCCCACTTTGCACACGATGACGTGTCTCTACAAGCTATTCTATGTGGTTTTCAGCCATTTTTGGGAGGGGTCAAAATTTGACTTTTTCGCCGTACTATAGAATTGCCTTTGTGGCCATTTTTTTTGACATGCTAAAATATGAGGTTTTGAGCTTTTTCAGCCTTTATTCCCACTTTGCACACTATGACGTCTCTACAAGCTATTCTATGTGGTTTTAGCCATTTTTGGGAGGGGTCAAATTTGACTTTTTCGCCATACTATAGTATTGCCTTGGTGGCCATTTTTTTTGACATGCTAAAATATGAGGTTTTTGAGCTTTTTCAGCCTTTATTCCCACTTTGCACACTATGACGCGTCTCTACAAGCTATTCTATGTGGTTTTAGCCATTTTTGGGAGGGGTCAAAATTTGACTTTTTTCACATACTATAGTATTGCCTTGGTGGCCATTTTTTGACATGCTAAAATATGAGGTTTTTGAGCTTTTCAGCCTTTATTCCCACTTTGCACACTATGACGCGTCTCTACAAGCTATTCTATGTGGTTTTTAGCCATTTTTGGGAGGGGTCAAAATTTGACTTTTTCGCCATACTATAGTATTGCCTTGGTGGCCATTTTTTGACATGCTAAAATATGAGGTTTTTGAGCTTTTTCAGCCTTTATTCCCACTTTGCACACTATGACGTCTCTACAAGCTATTCTATGTGGTTTTTAGCCATTTTTGGGAGGGGTCAAATTTGACTTTTTCGCCATACTATAGTATTGCCTTGGTGGCCATTTTTTTGAAATACTGAAATATGGGGGTTTTGAGCTTTTTTAGGCTTTATTCCCACTTTGCACATTATGACGCGTCTCTCCAAGCTATTCTATGTGGTTTTTAGCCATTTTTGGGAGGGGTCAAAATTTGACTTTTTCGCCATACTATAGTATTGCCTTGGTGGCCATTTTTTTTGACATGCTAAAATATGAGGTTTTTGAGCTTTTTCAGCCTTTATTATCACTTTGCACACTATGACGCCTCTACAAGCTATTCTATGTGGTTTTTAGCCATTTTTGGGAGGGGTCAAAATTTGACTTTTTCGCCATACTATAGTATTGCCTTGGTGGCCATTTTTTTGACATACTAAAATATGAGGTTTTGAGCTTTTTCAGCCTTTTATTCCCACTTTGCACACTATGACGTCTCTACAAGCTATTCTATGTGGTTTTTAGCCATTTTGGGAGGGGTCAAAATTTTACTTTTTCGCCATACTTTAGTTTTGCCTTGGTGGCCATTTTTTTGACATGCTAAAATATGAGGTTTTTGAGCTTTTTCAGCCTTTATTCCCACTTTGCACACTATGACGCGTCTCTACGAGCTATTCTATGTGGTTTTTAGCCATTTTTGGGAGGGGTCAAAATTTGACTTTTTCGCCATACTATAGTATTGCCTTGGTGGCCATTTTTTGACATTCCAAAATATGAAGTTTTTTAGCTTTTTCAGCCTTTAATCCCACTTTGCACACTATGACGCTGCCTCTACAAGCTATTCTATGTGGTTTTAGCCATTTTTGGGAGGGGTCAAAATTTGACTTTTTCGCCATACTATAGTATTGCCTTGGTGGCCATTTTTTTTGACATGCTAAAATATGAGGTTTTTGAGCTTTTTCAGCCTTTATTCCCACTTTGCACACTATGACGCTGCGTCTCTACAAGCTATTCTATGTGGTTTTTAGCCATTTTTGGGAGGGGTCAAAATTTGACTTTTTCGCCATACTATAGTATTGCCTTGGTGGCCATTTTTTTTGACATGCTAAAATATGAGGTTTTTGAGCTTTTTCAGCCTTTATTCCCACTTTGCACACTATGACGCTGCCTCTACAAGCTATTCTATGTGGTTTTTAGCCATTTTGGGAGGGGTCAAAATTTGACTTTTTTTCACATACTATAGTATTGCCTTGGTGGCCATTTTTTGACATGCTAAAATATGAGGTTTTTGAGCTTTTTCAGCCTTTATTCCCACTTTGCACACTATGACGCTGCCTCTACAAGCTATTCTATGTGGTTTTAGCCATTTTTGGGAGGGGTCAAAATTTGACTTTTTTCGCCATACTATAGTATTGCTTTGGTGGCCATTTTTTTGACATGCTAAAATATGAGGTTTTTGAGCTTTTTCAGCCTTTATTCCCACTTTGCACACTATGACGCGTCTCTACAAGCTATTCTATGTGGTTTTTAGCCATTTTTGGGAGGGGTCAAAATTTGACTTTTTCGCCATACTATAGTATTGCCTTGGTGGCCATTTTTTTTGACATGCTAAAATATGA
The DNA here is from genome assembly GCF_026936395.1 of Plectropomus leopardus. Lineage (NCBI taxonomy): Eukaryota > Metazoa > Chordata > Actinopteri > Perciformes > Serranidae > Plectropomus > Plectropomus leopardus. The sequence continues at coordinate 43,178 of NW_028274722.1, forward strand.
GGTTTTTGAGCTTTTTCAGCCTTTTTTCCCACTTTGAACATTATGACGCTGCCTCTACAAGCTATTCTATGTGGTTTTTAGCCATTTTTGGGAGGGGTCAAAATTTGACTTTTTCGCCATACTATAGTATTGCCTTGGTGGCCATTTTTTTTGACATGCTAAAATATGAGGTTTTTGAGCTTTTTCAGCCTTTATTCCCACTTTGCACACTATGACGCTGCCTCTACAAGCTATTCTATGTGGTTTTAGCCATTTTTGGGAGGGGTCAAATTTGACTTTTTCGCCATACTATAGTATTGCCTTGTGGCCATTTTTTGACATGCTAAAATATGAGGTTTTTGAGCTTTTTCAGCCTTTATTCCCACTTTGCACACTATGACGTCTCTACAAGCTATTCTATGTGGTTTTAGCCATTTTGGGAGGGGTCAAATTTGACTTTTCACATACTATAGTATTGCCTTGGTGGCCATTTTTTTGACATGCTAAAATATGAGGTTTTGAGCTTTTTCAGCCTTTTATTCCACTTTGCACACTATGACGCTGCCTCTACAAGCTATTCTATGGTTTTTAGCCATTTTGGAGGGGTCAAAATTTGACTTTTTCACATACTATAGTATTGCCTTGGTGGCCATTTTTTTTTGACATGCTAAAATATGAGGTTTTTGAGCTTTTTCAGCCTTTATTCCCACTTTGCACACTATGACGCGTCTCTCCAAGCTATTCTATGTGGTTTTTAGCCATTTTTGGGAGGGGTCAAAATTTGACTTTTTCACATACTATAGTATTGCCTTGGTGGCCATTTTTTTGACATGCTAAAATATGAGGTTTTGAGCTTTTCAGCCTTTATTCCCACTTTGCACACTATGACGCTGCCTCACAAGCTATTCTATGTGGTTTTTAGCCATTTTTGGGAGGGGTCAAATTTGACTTTTTCGCCATACTATAGTATTGCCTTTGGTGGCCATTTTTTTGACATGCTAAAATATGAGGTTTTGAGCTTTTTCAGCCTTTATTCCCACTTTGCACACTATGACGCGTCTCTACAAGCTATTCTATGTGGTTTTTAGCCATTTTGGGAGGGGTCAAAATTTGACTTTTTCGCCATACTATAGTATTGCCTTGGTGGCCATTTTTTGACATGCTAAAATATGAGGTTTTTGAGCTTTTTCAGCCTTTATTCCCACTTTGCACACTATGACGTCTCTACAAGCTATTCTATGTGGTTTTTAGCCATTTTTGGGAGGGGTCAAAATTTGACTTTTCGCCATACTATAGTATTGCCTTGGTGGCCATTTTTTTGACATGCTAAAATATGAGGTTTTTGAGCTTTTTCAGCCTTTATTCCCACTTTGCACACTATGACGCTGTCTCTACAAGCTATTCTATGTGGTTTTTAGCCATTTTTGGGAGGGGTCAAAATTTGACTTTTTCGCCATACTATAGTATTGCCTTTGTGGCCATTTTTTTTGACATGCTAAAATATGAGGTTTTTGAGCTTTTTCAGCCTTTATTCCCACTTTGCACACTATGACGCTGCCTCTACAAGCTATTCTATGTGGTTTTTAGCCATTTTTGGGAGGGGTCAAAATTTGACTTTTTCGCCATACTATAGTATTGCCTTGGTGGCCATTTTTTGACATGCTAAAATATGAGGTTTTTGAGCTTTTTCAGCCTTTATTCCCACTTTGCACACTATGACGTCTCTACAAGCTATTCTATGTGGTTTTAGCCATTTTGGGAGGGGTCAAAATTTGACTTTTTCACATACTATAGTATTGCCTTGGTGGCCATTTTTTTGACATGCTAAAATATGAGGTTTTTGAGCTTTTTCAGCCTTTATTCCCACTTTGCACACTATGACGCTGCCTCTACAAGCTATTCTATGTGGTTTTAGCCATTTTTGGGAGGGGTCAAAATTTGACTTTTTCACATACTATAGTATTGCCTTTGTGGCCATTTTTTTGACATGCTAAAATATGAGGTTTTTGAGCTTTTTCAGCCTTTATTCCCACTTTGCACACTATGACGCGCCTCTACAAGCTATTCTATGTGGTTTTAGCCATTTTTGGGAGGGGTCAAATTTGACTTTTTCACATACTATAGTATTGCCTTGGTGGCCATTTTTTGACATGCTAAAATATGAGGTTTTTGAGCTTTTTCAGCCTTTATTCCCACTTTGCACACTATGACGCTGTCTCTACAAGCTATTCTATGTGGTTTTTAGCCATTTTTGGGAGGGGTCAAAATTTGACTTTTTCGCCATACTATAGTATTGCCTTTGGTGGCCATTTTTTTTGACATGCTAAAATATGAGGTTTTGAGCTTTTTCAGCCTTTATTCCCACTTTGCACACTATGACGCGTCTCTACAAGCTATTCTATGTGGTTTTAGCCATTTTTGGGAGGGGTCAAAATTTGACTTTTTCACCATACTATAGTATTGCCTTTTGGTGGCCATTTTTTTTGACATGCTAAAATATGAGGTTTTTGAGCTTTTTCATCCTTTATTCCCACTTTGCACACTATGACGCTTCTCTCCAAGCTATTCTATGTGGTTTTTAGCAATTTTTGGGAGGGGTCAAAATTTGACTTTTCGCCATACTATAGTATTGCCTTTGTGGCCATTTTTTTGACATGCTAAAATATGAGGTTTTTGAGCTTTTTCAGCCTTTATTCCCACTTTGCACACTATGACGCGTCTCTACAAGCTATTCTATGTGGTTTTTAGCCATTTTTGGGAGGGGTCAAAATTTGACTTTTCACATACTATAGTATTGCCTTTGTGGCCATTTTTTTTGACATGCTAAAAAATGAGGTTTTTGAGCTTTTTCAGCCTTTATTCCCACTTTGCACACTATGACGCTCTCTACAAGCTATTCTATGTGGTTTTTAGCCATTTTGGAGGGGTCAAATTTGACTTTTTTCGCCATACTATAGTATTGCCTTTGTGGCCATTTTTTGACATGCTAAAATATGAGGTTTTTGAGCTTTTTCAGCCTTTATTCCCACTTTGCACACTATGACGCTGCCTCTACAAGCTATTCTATGTGGTTTTTAGCCATTTTTGGGAGGGGTCAAAATTTCACTGTTTCACCATACTATAGTATTGCCTTGGTGGCCATTTTTTTTGACATGCTAAAATATGAGGTTTTTGAGCTTTTTCAGCCTTTATTCCCACTTTGCACACTATGACGCTGCCTCTACAAGCTATTCTATGTGGTTTTAGCCATTTTTGGAGGGGTCAAAATTTGACTTTTTTCACATACTATAGTATTGCCTTGGTGGCCATTTTTTTGACATGCTAAAATATGAGGTTTTGAGCTTTTTCAGCCTTTATTCCCACTTTGCACACTATGACGTCTCTACAAGCTATTCTATGTGGTTTTTAGCCATTTTTGGGAGGGGTCAAAATTTGACTTTTCACATACTATAGTATTGCCTTTGGTGGCCATTTTTTTTTGACATGCTAAAATATGAGGTTTTTGAGCTTTTTCAGCCTTTATTCCCACTTTGCACATTATGACGCGTCTCTCCAAGCTATTCTATGTGGTTTTTAGCCATTTTTGGGAGGGGTCAAAATTTGACTTTTTCGCCATACTATAGTATTGCCTTGGTGGCCATTTTTTTTGACATGCTAAAATATGAGGTTTTGAGCTTTTTCAGCCTTTATTCCCACTTTGCACACTATGACGCTGTCTCTCAGCTATTCTATGTGGTTTTAGCCATTTTTTGGGAGGGGTCAAATTTGACTTTTTCGCCATACTATAGTATTGCCTTGGTGGCCATTTTTTTGACATGCTAAAATATGAGGTTTTTGAGCTTTTTCAGCCTTTATTCCCACTTTGCACACTATGACGCTGCCTCTACAAGCTATTCTATGTGGTTTTAGCCATTTTTGGGAGGGTCAAAATTTGACTTTTTCGCCATACTATAGTATTGCCTTTGTGGCCATTTTTTTGACATGCTAAAATATGAGGTTTTTGAGCTTTTTCAGCCTTTATTCCCACTTTGCACACTATGACGCGTCTCTCACAAGCTATTCTATGTGGTTTTTAGCCATTTTTGGGAGGGGTCAAAATTTGACTTTTCGCCATACTATAGTATTGCCTTGGTGGCCATTTTTTTTGACATGCTAAAATATGAGGTTTTTGAGCTTTTTCAGCCTTTATTCCCACTTTGCACACTATGACGCGTCTCTACAAGCTATTCTATGTGGTTTTTAGCCATTTTTGGGAGGGGTCAAAATTTGACTTTTTCACATACTATAGTATTGCCTTTGTGGCCATTTTTTTGACATGCTAAAATATGAGGTTTTTGAGCTTTTTCAGCCTTTATTCCCACTTTGCACACTATGACGCGCCTCTACAAGCTATTCTATGTGGTTTTAGCCATTTTTGGGAGGGGTCAAAATTTGACTTTTTCGCCATACTATAGTATTGCCTTTGTGGCCATTTTTTTGACATGCTAAAATATGAGGTTTTTGAGCTTTTTCAGCCTTTTATTCCACTTTGCACACTATGACGCGCCTCTACAAGCTATTCTATGTGGTTTTTAGCCATTTTTGGGAGGGGTCAAAATTTGACTTTTTCACATACTATAGTATTGCCTTGGTGGCCATTTTTTGACATGCTAAAATATGAGGTTTTTGAGCTTTTTCAGCCTTTATTCCCACTTTGCACACTATGACGCTGCCTCTACAAGCTATTCTATGTGGTTTTTAGCCATTTTTGGGAGGGGTCAAATTTGACTTTTTCACATACTATAGTATTGCCTTGGTGGCCATTTTTTTGACATGCTAAAATATGAGGTTTTTGAGCTTTTTCAGCCTTTATTCCCACTTTGCACACTATGACGTCTCTACAAGCTATTCTATGTGGTTTTAGCCATTTTTGGGAGGGGTCAAATTTGACTTTTTCGCCATACTATAGTATTGCCTTTGGTGGCCATTTTTTTGACATGCTAAAATATGGGGTTTTTGAGCTTTTTCAGCCTTTATTCCCACTTTACACACTATGACGCCTCTACAAGCTATTCTATGTGGTTTTTAGCCATTTTTGGGAGGGGTCAAAATTTGACTTTTTCGCCATACTATAGTATTGCCTTTGGTGGCCATTTTTTGACATGCTAAAATATGAGGTTTTTGAGCTTTTTCAGCCTTTATTCCCACTTTGCACACTATGACGCTGCCTCTACAAGCTATTCTATGTGGTTTTTAGCCATTTTTGGGAGGGGTCAAAATTTGACTTTTTCGCCATACTATAGTATTGCCTTTTGGTGGCCATTTTTTTGACATGCTAAAATATGAGGTTTTTGAGCTTTTTCAGCCTTTATTCCCACTTTGCACACTATGACGCTGCCTCTACAAGCTATTCTATGTGGTTTTTAGCCATTTTTGGGAGGGGTCAAAATTTGACTTTTTCACATACTATAGTATTGCCTTTGTGGCCATTTTTTTGACATGCTAAAATATGAGGTTTTTGAGCTTTTTCAGCCTTTATTCCCACTTTGCACACTATGACGCTGCCTCTACAAGCTATTCTATGTGGTTTTTAGCCATTTTTGGGAGGGGTCAAAATTTGACTTTTTCGCCATACTATAGTATTGCCTTGGTGGCGGCCATTTTTTTTGACATGCTAAAATATGAGGTTTTTGAGCTTTTTCAGCCTTTATTCCCACTTTGCACACTATGACGCGTCTCTACAAGCTATTCTATGTGGTTTTTAGCCATTTTTGGGAGGGGTCAAAATTTGACTTTTTCGCCATACTATAGTATTGCCTTGGTGGCCATTTTTTTTACATGCTTAAATATGAGGTTTTTGAGCTTTTTCAGCCTTTATTCCCACTTTGCACACTATGACGCTGCCTCTACAAGCTATTCTATGTGGTTTTTAGCCATTTTTGGAGGGGTCAAAATTTGACTTTTCGCCATACTATAGTATTGCCTTGGTGGCCATTTTTTTGACATGCTAAAATATGAGGTTTTTGAGCTTTTTCAGCCTTTATTCCCACTTTGCACACTATGACGCTGTCTCTACAAGCTATTCTATGTGGTTTTTAGCCATTTTTGGGAGGGGTCAAAATTTGACTTTTTCGCCATACTATAGTATTGCCTTGGTGGCCATTTTTTGACATGCTAAAATATGAGGTTTTTGAGCTTTTTCAGCCTTTATTCCCACTTTGCACACTATGACGCTGCCTCTACAAGCTATTCTATGTGGTTTTTAGCCATTTTTGGGAGGGGTCAAATTTGACTTTTTCACATACTATAGTATTGCCTTGGTGGCCATTTTTTGACATGCTAAAATATGAGGTTTTTGAGCTTTTTCAGCCTTTATTCCCACTTTGCACACTATGACGTGTCTCTACAAGCTATTCTATGTGGTTTTTAGCCATTTTTGGGAGGGGTCAAAATTTGACTTTTTCGCCATACTATAGTATTGCCTTTGGTGGCCATTTTTTTGACATGCTAAAATATGAGGTTTTTGAGCTTTTTCAGCCTTTATTCCCACTTTGCACACTATGACGCTGCCTCTACAAGCTATTCTATGTGGTTTTTAGCCATTTTTGGGAGGGGTCAAAATTTGACTTTTTCACATACTATAGTATTGCCTTTGGTGGCCATTTTTTTGACATGCTAAAATATGAGGTTTTTGAGCTTTTCAGCCTTTTATTCCCACTTTGCACACTATGACGCGCCTCTACAAGCTATTCTATGTGGTTTTTAGCCATTTTTGGAGGGGTCAAATTTGACTTTTTCGCCATACTATAGTATTGCCTTGGTGGCCATTTTTTTGACATGCTAAAATATGAGGTTTTTGAGCTTT
>NW_028274724.1:0-50000 GCF_026936395.1 Plectropomus leopardus
AAGGCAAGGCTATACTATGGCAAAAATGTCAAAAAATGACCTGTCCCAAAAAAAGCTTAAAACCATCTTAAACAACATAAAATAGCTTTCTGATATGTACCATAGCATAGAAAGTTGCAAAAAATGGACAAAAAAGCAATAATTCTGCAGGCCCAAAAAATGACCAAGAAGGCAAGGCTATAGTATGGCAAAAATGTCAAAAAATGACCTGTCCCAAAAACAGTTTAAAACCACATTAAATGACATAAAATAGCCTTCTGAGATGTACCATAGCATAGAAAGTTGCAAAATGGACAAAAAGGAATAATCCTGCATGACCAAAAAAATGACAGAAAAGGCAAGGCTACAGTATGGCAAAAATGTCAAAAAATGACCTGTCCCAAAAACAGTTTAAAACCACATTAAATGACATAAAATAGCCTTCTGAGATGTACCATAGCATAGAAAGTTGCAAAAATGGACAAAAAAGCAATAATTCTGCATGTCCAAAAAATGACCGAGAAGGCAAGGCTATAGTATGGCAAAAATGTCAAAAAATGACCTGTCCCAAAAACAGTTTAAAACCACATTAAATGACATAAAATAGCCTTCTGAGATGTACCATAGCATAGAAAGTTGCAAAAATGGCCAAAAAGCAATAATTCTGCATGTCCAAAAATGACAGAAAAGGCAAGGCTATACTATGGCAAAAATGTCAAAATGACCTGTCCCAAAAACAGTTTAAAACCACATTAAACAACATAAAATAGCTTTCTGAGATGTACCATAGCATAGAAAGTTGCAAAAATGGCCAAAAAGCAATAATTTTGCAGGCCCAAAAAATGACCAAGAAGGCAAGGCTATAGTATGGCAAAAATGTCACAAAATGACCTGTCCCAAAAACAGTTTAAAACCACATTAAATGACATAAAATAGCCTTCTGAGATGTACCATAGCATAGAAAGTTGCAAAAATGGCCAAAAAAGCAATAATTCTGCAGGCCCAAAAAATGACAGAGAAGGCAAGGCTATACTATGGCAAGAATGTCAAAAAATGACCTGTCCCAAAAAAAGCTTAAAACCACCTTAAACAACATAAAATAGCTTTCTGATATGTACCATAGCATAGAAAGTTGCAAAAAATGGACAAAAAAGCAATAATTCTGCAGGCCCAAAAAAATGACAGAAAAGGCAAGGCTATACTATGGCAAAAATGTCAAAAATGACCTGTCCCAAAAACAGTTTAAAACCACATTAAATGACATAAAATAGCCTTCTGATATGTACCATAGCATAGAAAGTTGCAAAAATGGCCAAAAAGCAATAATTCTGCATGTCCAAAAATGACAGAAAAGGCAAGGCTATACTATGGCAAAAATGTCAAAAATGACCTGTCCCAAAAACAGTTTAAAACCACATTAAATGACATAAAATAGCCTTCTGAGATGTACCATAGCATAGAAAGTTGCAAAATGGACAAAAAAGCAATAATTCTGCATGTCCAAAAAATGACAGAAAAGGCAAGGCTATACTATGGCAAAAATGTCAAAAAATGACCTGTCCCAAAAACAGTTTAAAACCACATTAAATGACATAAAATAGCCTTCTGAGATGTACCATAGCATAGAAAGTTGCAAAAATGGCCAAAAAAGCAATAATTCTGCAGGCCCAAAAAATGACCGAGAAGGCAAGGCTATACTATGGCAAAAATGTCAAAAAATGACCTGTCCCAAAAACAGTTTAAAACCACATTAAATGACATAAAATAGCCTTCTGAGATGTACCATAGCATAGAAAGTTGCAAAAAATGGACAAAAAAGCAATAATTCTGCAGGCCCAAAAAATGACCGAGAAGGCAAGGCTATACTATGGCAAAAATGTCAAAAAATGACCTGTCCCAAAAACAGTTTAAAACCACATTAAATGACATAAAATAGCCTTCTGAGATGTACCATAGCATAGAAAGTTGCAAAATGGCCAAAAAGCAATAATTCTGCAGGCCCAAAAAATGACCGAGAAGGCAAGGCTATACTATGGCAAAAATGTCAAAAAATGAACTGTCCCAAAAACAGCATAAAACCACATTAAATGACATAAAATAGCCTTCTGAGATGTACCATAGCATAGAAAGTTGCAAAAATGGCCAAAAAAGCAATAATTCTGCAGGCCCAAAAAATGACCAAGAAGGCAAGGCTATAGTATGGCAAAAATGTCAAAAAATGACCTGTCCCAAAAACAGTTTAAAACCACATTAAATGACATAAAATAGCCTTCTGAGATGTACCATAGCATAGAAAGTTGCAAAAATGGCCAAAAAAGCAATAATTCTGCATGTCCAAAAATGACAGAAAAGGCAAGGCTATACTATGGCAAAAATGTCAAAAAATGACCTGTCCCAAAAACAGTATAAACCCACATTAAATGACATAAAATAGCCTTCTGAGATTAACCATAGCATAGAAAGTTGAAAAAATGGCCAAAAAAGCAATAATTCTGCAGGCCCAAAAAATGACCAAGAAGGCAAGGCTATAGTATGGCAAAATGTCAAAAATGACCTGTCCCAAAAACAGTTTAAAACCACATTAAATGACATAAAATAGCCTTCTGAGATGTACCATAGCATAGAAAGTTGCAAAATGGCCAAAAAAGCAATAATTCTGCAGGCCCAAAAAATGACAGAGAAGGCAAGGCTATACTATGGCAAAAATGTCAAAAAATGACCTGTCCCAAAAAAAGCTTAAAACCACCTTAAACAACATAAAATAGCTTTCTGATATGTACCATAGCATAGAAAGTTGCAAAAAATGGACAAAAAAGCAATAATTCTGCAGGCCCAAAAAATGACCAAGAAGGCAAGGCTATAGTATGGCAAAAATGTCAAAAAATGACCTGTCCCAAAAACAGTTTAAAACCACATTAAATGACATAAAATAGCCTTCTGAGATGTACCATAGCATAGAAAGTTGCAAAATGGCCAAAAAAGCAATAATTCTGCAGGCCCAAAAATGACCGAGAAGGCAAGGCTATACTATGGCAAAATGTCAAAAATGACCTGTCCCAAAAAACAGTTTAAAACCACATTAAAGGACATAAAATAGCCTTCTGAGATGTACCATAGCATAGAAAGTTGCAAAAATGGCCAAAAAAGCAATAATTCTGCATGACCAAAAAAATGACAAAAAAGGCAAGGCTATACTATGGCAAAAATGTCAAAAAAATAACCTGTCCCAAAAACAGTTTAAAACCACATTAAATGACATAAAATAGCCTTCTGAGATGTACCATAGCATAGAAAGTTGCAAAAATGGACAAAAAAGCAATAATTCTGCATGTCCAAAAAATGACAGAAAAGGCAAGGCTATACTATGGCAAAAATGTCAAAAAATGACCTGTCCCAAAAACAGTTTAAAACCACATTAAATGACATAAAATAGCCTTCTGAGATGTACCATAGCATAGAAAGTTGCAAAATGGCCAAAAAGCAATAATTCTGCATGCCCAAAAATGACCGAGAAGGCAAGGCTATACTATGGCAAAAATGTCAAAAATGACCTGTCCCAAAAACAGTTTAAAACCACATTAAATGACATAAAATAGCCTTCTGAGATGTACCATAGCATAGAAAGTTGCAAAATGGCCAAAAAGCAATAATTCTGCAGGCCCAAAAAATGACCAAGAAGGCAAGGCTATACTATGGCAAAAATGTCAAAAAATGACCTGTCCCAAAAACAGTTTAAAACCACATTAAATGACATAAAATAGCCTTCTGAGATGTACCATAGCATAGAAAGTTGCAAAAATGGCCAAAAAAGCAATAATTCTGCAGGCCCAAAAAATGACCGAGAAGGCAAGGCTATACTATGGCAAAAATGTCAAAAAATGACCTGTCCCAAAAACAGCTTAAAACCACATTAAATGACATAAAACAACCTTCTTACACAAGCCATAGCATAGAAAGTTGGAAAAATGGCCAAAAAACCAATAATTCTGCATGTCCAAAAAATGACCAAGAAGGCAAGGCTATAGTATGGCAAAAATGTCAAAAAATGACCTGTCCCAAAAACAGTTTAAAACCACATTAAATGACATAAAATAGCCTTCTGAGATGTACCATAGCATAGAAAGTTGCAAAAATGGCCAAAAAAGCAATAATTCTGCATGTCCAAAAATGACAGAAAAGGCAAGGCTATACTATGGCAAAAATGTCAAAAATGACCTGTCCCAAAAAACAGTTTAAAACCACATTAAATGACATAAAATAGCCTTCTGAGATGTACCATAGCATAGAAAGTTGCAAAAATGGCCAAAAAAGCAATAATTCTGCAGGCCCAAAAAATGACCGAGAAGGCAAGGCTATACTATGGCAAAAATGTCAAAAAATGACCTGTCCCAAAAACAGTTTAAAACCACATTAAATGACATAAAATAGCCTTCTGAGATGTACCATAGCATAGAAAGTTGCAAAAATGGCCAAAAAAGCAATAATTCTGCATGTCCAAAAAATGACAGAAAAGGCAAGGCTATACTATGGCAAAATGTCAAAAATGACCTGTCCCAAAAACAGCTTAAAACCACCTTAAACAACATAAAATAGCTTTCTGATATGTACCATAGCATAGAAAGTTGCAAAAAATGGACAAAAAAGCAATAATTCTGCAGGCCCAAAAAATGACCAAGAAGGCAAGGCTATAGTATGGCAAAAATGTCAAAAAATGACCTGTCCCAAAAACAGTTTAAAACCACATTAAATGACATAAAATAGCCTTCTGAGATGTACCATAGCATAGAAAGTTGCAAAAATGGCCAAAAAAGCAATAATTCTGCATGTCCAAAAAATGACAGAAAAGGCAAGGCTATACTATGGCAAAAATGTCAAAAAATGACCTGTCCCAAAAACAGTTTAAAACCACATTAAATGACATAAAATAGCCTTCTGAAACTTGCCATTGTATCGAAAGTTGCAAAAATGGCCAAAAAAGCAATAATTTTGCATGTCCAAAAAAATGACAGAAAAGGCAAGGCTATAGTATGGCAAAAATGTCAAAAAATGACCTGTCCCAAAAACATTTTAAAACCACATTAAATGACATAAAATAGCCTTCTGAGATGTACCATAGCATAGAAAGTTGCAAAAATGGCCAAAAAGCAATAATTCTGCATGTCCAAAAAATGACAGAAAAGGCAAGGCTATACTATGGCAAAAATGTCAAAAAATGACCTGTCCCAAAAACAGCTAAAAACCACCTTAAACAACATAAAATAGCTTTCTGATATGTACCATTGCATAGAAAGTTGCAAAAAATGGACAAAAAAGCAATAATTTTGCAGGCCCAAAAAATGACCAAGAAGGCAAGGCTATAGTATGGCAAAAATGTCAAAAAATGACCTGTCCCAAAAACAGCTTAAAACCACATTAAAGGGCATAAAATAGCCTTCTGAAACTTGCCATTGTATCGAAAGTTGCAAAAATGGCCAAAAAAGCAATAATTTTGCATGTCCAAAAAAATGACAGAAAAGGCAAGGCTATACTATGGCAAAAATGTCAAAAATGACCTGTCCAAAAACAGCTTAAAACCACATTAAACAACATAAAATAGCCTTCTGAGATGTACCATAGCATAGAAAGTTGCAAAATGACCAAAAAGCAATAATTTTGCATGTCCAAAAAATGACAGAAAAGGCAAGGCTATAGTATGGCAAAAATGGCAAAAATGACCTGTTCCAAAAACATTTTAAAACCACATTAAATGACATAAAATAGCCTTCTGAGATGTACCATAGCATAGAAAGTTGCAAAATGGCCAAAAAAGCAATAATTCTGCAGGCCCAAAAAATGACAGAAAAGGCAAGGCTATACTATGGCAAAAATGTCAAAAAATGACCTGTCCCAAAAACAGCTTAAAACCACCTTAAACAACATAAAATAGCTTTCTGATATGTACCATAGCATAGAAAGTTGCAAAAAATGGCCAAAAAAGCAATAATTCTGCATGACCAAAAAAATGACAGAAAAGGCAAGGCTATACTATGGCAAAAATGTCAAAAAATGACCTGTCCCAAAAACAGCTTAAAACCACATTAAACAACATAAAATAGCCTTCTGAGATGTACCATAGCATAGAAAGTTGCAAAAATGGCCAAAAAGCAATAATTTTGCAGGCCCAAAAATGACCAAGAAGGCAAGGCTATACTATGGCAAAATGTCAAAAATGACCTGTCCCAAAAACAGTTTAAAACCACATTAAATGACATAAAATAGCCTTCTGAGATGTACCATAGCATAGAAAGTTGCAAAAATGGCCAAAAAGCAATAATTCTGCATGACCAAAAAATGACAGAAAAGGCAAGGCTATACTATGGCAAAAATGTCAAAAAATGACCTGTCCCAAAAACATTTTAAAACCACATTAAATGACATAAAATAGCCTTCTGAGATGTACCATAGCATAGAAAGTTGCAAAATGGCCAAAAAGCAATAATTCTGCATGTCCAAAAAATGACAGAAAACGCAAGGCTATACTATGGCAAAAATGTCAAAAAATTACCTGTCCCAAAAACAGTTTAAAACCACATTAAAGGACATGAAATAGCTTTCTGATATGTACCATAGCATAGAAAGTTGCAAAAAATGGCCAAAAAAGCAATAATTCTGCAGGCCCAAAAAATGACCGAGAAGGCAAGGCTATACTATGGCAAAAATGTCAAAAATGACCTGTCCCAAAAACAGCTTAAAACCACATTAAATGACATAAAATAGCCTTCTGAGATGTACCATAGCATAGAAAGTTGCAAAATGGCCAAAAAGCAATAATTCTGCAGGCCCAAAAATGACCAAGAAGGCAAGGCTATAGTATGGCAAAAATGTCAAAAATGACCTGTCCCAAAAACAGTTTAAAACCACATTAAATGACATAAAATAGCCTTCTGAGATGTACCATAGCATAGAAAGTTGCAAAAATGGACAAAAAAGCAATAATTCTGCATGTCCAAAAAATGACAGAAAAGGCAAGGCTATACTATGGCAAAAATGTCAAAAAATGACCTGTCCCAAAAACATTTTAAAACCACATTAAATGACATAAAATAGCATTCTGAGATGTACCATAGCATAGAAAGTTGCAAAATGGACAAAAAGCAATAATTCTGCATGTCCAAAAATGACAGAAAACGCAAGGCTATACTATGGCAAAAATGTCAAAAAATTACCTGTCCCAAAAACAGTTTAAAACCACATTAAAGGACATGAAATAGCTTTCTGATATGTACCATAGCATAGAAAGTTGCAAAAATGGCCAAAAAGCAATAATTCTGCATGACCAAAAATGACAGAAAAGGCAAGGCTATACTATGGCAAAAATGTCAAAAATGACCTGTCCCAAAAACAGTTTAAAACCACATTAAATGACATAAAATAGCCTTCTGAGATGTACCATAGCATAGAAAGTTGCAAAATGGCCAAAAAGCAATAATTCTGCAGGCCCAAAAATGACCGAGAAGGCAAGGCTATACTATGGCAAAATGTCAAAAATGACCTGTCCCAAAAACAGCTTAAAACCACATTAAATGACATAAAATAGCCTTCTGAGATGTACCATAGCATAGAAAGTTGCAAAAATGGCCAAAAAAGCAATAATTCTGCAGGCCCAAAAATGACCAAGAAGGCAAGGCTATAGTATGGCAAAATGTCAAAAATGACCTGTCCCAAAAACAGTTTAAAACCACATTAAATGACATAAAATAGCCTTCTGAGATGTACCATAGCATAGAAAGTTGCAAAATGGCCAAAAAGCAATAATTCTGCATGCCCAAAAATGACCGAGAAGGCAAGGCTATACTATGGCAAAAATGTCAAAAATGACCTGTCCCAAAAACAGTTTAAAACCACATTAAATGACATAAAATAGCCTTCTGAGATGTACCATAGCATAGAAAGTTGCAAAATGGCCAAAAAGCAATAATTCTGCATGTCCAAAAAATGACAGAAAAGGCAAGGCTATACTATGGCAAAAATGTCAAAAATGACCTGTCCCAAAAACAGTTTAAAACCACATTAAATGACATAAAATAGCCTTCTGATATGTACCATAGCATAGAAAGTTGCAAAAATGGCCAAAAAAGCAATAATTCTGCAGGCCCAAAAAATGACCGAGAAGGCAAGGCTATACTATGGCAAAAATGTCAAAAAATGACCTGTCCCAAAAACAGCTTAAAACCACCTTAAACAACATAAAATAGCTTTCTGAGATGTACCATAGCATAGAAAGTTGCAAAAAATGGCCAAAAAAGCAATAATTCTGCAGGCCCAAAAAATGACCAAGAAGGCAAGGCTATAGTATGGCAAAAATGTCAAAAAATGACCTGTCCCAAAAACAGCTTAAAACCACATTAAAGGGCATAAAATAGCCTTCTGAAACTTGCCATTGTATCGAAAGTTGCAAAAATGGCCAAAAAAGCAATAATTCTGCATGACCAAAAAATGACAGAAAAGGCAAGGCTATACTATGGCAAAATGTCAAAAATGACCTGTCCCAAAAACAGTTTAAAACCACATTAAATGACATAAAATAGCCTTCTGAGATGTACCATAGCATAGAAAGTTGCAAAAATGGCCAAAAAAGCAATAATTCTGCATGTCCAAAAATGACAGAAAAGGCAAGGCTATACTATGGCAAAATGTCAAAAATGACCTGTCCCAAAAACAGTTTAAAACCACATTAAAGGACATGAAATAGCTTTCTGATATGTACCATAGCATAGAAAGTTGCAAAAAATGGCCAAAAAAGCAATAATTCTGCATGACCAAAAAATGACAGAAAAGGCAAGGCTATAGTATGGCAAAAATGTCAAAAAATGACCTGTCCCAAAAACAGTTTAAAACCACATTAAAGGACATAAAATAGCCTTCTGATATGTACCGTAGCATAGAAAGTTGCAAAAATGGCCAAAAAAGCAATAATTCTGCATGTCCAAAAAATGACAGAAAAGGCAAGGCTATACTATGGCAAAATGTCAAAAATGACCTGTCCCAAAAACAGCTTAAAACCACCTTAAACAACATAAAATAGTTTTCTGATATGTACCATAGCATAGAAAGTTGCAAAAATGGCCAAAAAAGCAATAATTTTGCATGTCCAAAAAAATGACAGAAAAGGCAAGGCTATAGTATGGCAAAAATGTCAAAAAATGACCTGTCCCAAAAACATTTTAAAACCACATTAAATGACATAAAATAGCCTTCTGAGATGTACAATAGCTTAGAAAGTTGCAAAAAATGGCCAAAAAAGCAATAATTCTGCAGGCCCAAAAAATGACAGAAAAGGCAAGGCTATACTATGGCAAAAATGTCAAAAAATGACCTGTCCCAAAAACAGCTTAAAACCACCTTAAACAACATAAAATAGCTTTCTGATATGTACCATAGCATAGAAAGTTGCAAAAAATGGCCAAAAAAGCAATAATTCTGCATGACCAAAAAAATGACAGAAAAGGCAAGGCTATAGTATGGCAAAAATGTCAAAAAATGACCTGTCCCAAAAACACCTTAAAACCACCTTAAACAACATAAAATAGCTTTCTGATATGTACCATTGCATAGAAAGTTGCAAAAAATTCACAAAAAAGCAATAATTTTGCAGGCCCAAAAAATGACAGAAAAGGCAAGGCTATACTATGGCAAAAATGTCAAAAATGACCTGTCCTAAAAACAGTTTAAAACCACATTAAATGACATAAAATAGCCTTCTGAGATGTACCATAGCATAGAAAGTTGCAAAATGGCCAAAAAGTAATAATTCTGCATGTCCAAAAATGACAGAAAAGGCAAGGCTATACTATGGCAAAATGTCAAAAATGACCTGTCCCAAAAACAGTTTAAAACCACATTAAACAACATAAAATAGCTTTCTGATATGTACCATAGCATAGAAAGTTGCAAAAAATGGCCAAAAAAGCAATAATTCTGCATGACCAAAAAAATGACAGAAAAGGCAAGGCTATAGTATGGCAAAAATGTCAAAAAATGACCTGTCCCAAAAACACCTTAAAACCACCTTAAACAACATAAAATAGCTTTCTGATATGTACCATTGCATAGAAAGTTGCAAAAAATTCACAAAAAAGCAATAATTTTGCAGGCCCAAAAAATGACAGAAAAGGCAAGGCTATACTATGGCAAAAATGTCAAAAAATGACCTGTCCCAAAAACAGTTTAAAACCACATTAAATGACATAAAATAGCCTTCTGAGATGTACCATAGCATAGAAAGTTGCAAAAATGGCCAAAAAAGCAATAATTCTGCATGTCCAAAAAATGACAGAAAACGCAAGGCTATACTATGGCAAAAATGTCAAAAAATTACCTGTCCCAAAAACAGTTTAAAACCACATTAAAGGACATGAAATAGCTTTCTGATATGTACCATAGCATAGAAAGTTGCAAAAAATGGCCAAAAAAGCAATAATTCTGCATGACCAAAAAATGACAGAAAAGGCAAGGCTATACTATGGCAAAAATGTCAAAAAATGACCTGTCCCAAAAACAGTTTAAAACCACATTAAATGACATAAAATAGCCTTCTGAGATGTACCATAGCATAGAAAGTTGCAAAAATGGCCAAAAAAGCAATAATTCTGCAGGCCCAAAAAATGACCGAGAAGGCAAGGCTATACTATGGCAAAAATGTCAAAAAATGACCTGTCCCAAAAACAGCTTAAAACCACATTAAATGACATAAAATAGCCTTCTGAGATGTACCATAGCATAGAAAGTTGCAAAAATGGCCAAAAAAGCAATAATTCTGCATGTCCAAAAAATGACAGAAAAGGCAAGGCTATACTATGGCAAAAATGTCAAAAAATGACCTGTCCCAAAAACAGTTTAAAACCACATTAAATGACATAAAATAGCATTCTGAGATGTACCATAGCATAGAAAGTTGCAAAAATGGACAAAAAAGCAATAATTCTGCATGTCCAAAAAATGACAGAAAACGCAAGGCTATACTATGGCAAAAATGTCAAAAAATGACCTGTCCCAAAAACAGTTTAAAACCACATTAAATGACATAAAATAGCCTTCTGAGATGTACCATAGCATAGAAAGTTGCAAAAATGGCCAAAAAAGCAATAATTCTGCAGGCCCAAAAAATGACCGAGAAGGCAAGGCTATACTATGGCAAAATGTCAAAAATGACCTGTCCCAAAAACAGTTTAAAACCACATTAAATGACATAAAATAGCCTTCTGAGATGTACCATAGCATAGAAAGTTGCAAAATGGACAAAAAGCAATAATTCTGCATGTCCAAAAATGACCGAGAAGGCAAGGCTATACTATGGCAAAATGTCAAAAATGACCTGTCCCAAAAACAGTTTAAAACCACATTAAATGACATAAAATAGCCTTCTGAGATGTACCATAGCATAGAAAGTTGCAAAATGGCCAAAAAAGCAATAATTCTGCATGCCCAAAAATGACCGAGAAGGCAAGGCTATAGTATGGCAAAAATGTCAAAAAATGACCTGTCCCAAAAACAGTTTAAAACCACATTAAATGACATAAAATAGCCTTCTGAGATGTACCATAGCATAGAAAGTTGCAAAAATGGCCAAAAAGCAATAATTCTGCATGTCCAAAAATGACAGAAAAGGCAAGGCTATACTATGGCAAAATGTCAAAAATGACCTGTCCCAAAAACAGTTTAAAACCACATTAAATGACATAAAATAGCCTTCTGAGATGTACCATAGCATAGAAAGTTGCAAAATGGCCAAAAAGCAATAATTCTGCATGTCCAAAAATGACAGAAAAGGCAAGGCTATACTATGGCAAAATGTCAAAAATGACCTGTCCCAAAAACAGTTTAAAACCACATTAAATGACATAAAATAGCCTTCTGAGATGTACCATAGCATAGAAAGTTGCAAAATGGCCAAAAAGCAATAATTCTGCATGCCCAAAAATGACAGAAAAGGCAAGGCTATACTATGGCAAAAATGTCAAAAAATGACCTGTCCCAAAAACAGTTTAAAACCACATTAAATAACATAAAATAGCCTTCTGAGATGTACCGTAGCATAGAAAGTTGCAAAAATGGCCAAAAAGCAATAATTCTGCATGTCCAAAAATGACAGAAAAGGCAAGGCTATACTATGGCAAAATGTCAAAAAATGACCTGTCCCAAAAACAGTTTAAAACCACATTAAAGGACATGAAATAGCTTTCTGATATGTACCATAGCATAGAAAGTTGCAAAAAATGGCCAAAAAAGCAATAATTCTGCATGACCAAAAAATGACAGAAAAGGCAAGGCTATAGTATGGCAAAAATGTCAAAAAATGACCTGTCCCAAAAACAGTTTAAAACCACATTAAAGGACATAAAATAGCCTTCTGATATGTACCGTAGCATAGAAAGTTGCAAAAATGGCCAAAAAGCAATAATTCTGCATGTCCAAAAATGACAGAAAAGGCAAGGCTATACTATGGCAAAAATGTCAAAAAATGACCTGTCCCAAAAACAGCTTAAAACCACATTAAACAACATAAAATAGCCTTCTGAGATGTACCATAGCATAGAAAGTTGCAAAAATGGCCAAAAAAGCAATAATTTTGCATGTCCAAAAAAATGACAGAAAAGGCAAGGCTATAGTATGGCAAAAATGTCAAAAAATGACCTGTCCCAAAAACATTTTAAAACCACATTAAATGACATAAAATAGCCTTCTGAGATGTACAATAGCTTAGAAAGTTGCAAAAAAAGGCCAAAAAAGCAATAATTCTGCAGGCC
Source organism: Plectropomus leopardus (assembly GCF_026936395.1). Lineage (NCBI taxonomy): Eukaryota > Metazoa > Chordata > Actinopteri > Perciformes > Serranidae > Plectropomus > Plectropomus leopardus. Next base: position 12,765 of record NW_028274724.1, read on the forward strand.
CAAAAAATGACCAAGAAGGCAAGGCTATACTATGGCAAAAATGTCAAAAAATGACCTGTCCCAAAAACAGCTTAAAACCACCTTAAACAACATAAAATAGCCTTCTGATATGTACCATAGCATAGAAAGTTGCAAAAAATGGCCAAAAAAGCAATAATTCTGCATGACCAAAAAAATGACAGAAAAGGCAAGGCTATAGTATGGCAAAATGTCAAAAATGACCTGTCCCAAAAACACCTTAAAACCACCTTAAACAACATAAAATAGCTTTCTGATATGTACCATTGCATAGAAAGTTGCAAAAAATTCACAAAAAAGCAATAATTTTGCAGGCCCAAAAAATGACAGAAAAGGCAAGGCTATACTATGGCAAAAATGTCAAAAAATGACCTGTCCCAAAAACAGTTTAAAACCACATTAAATGACATAAAATAGCCTTCTGAGATGTACCATAGCATAGAAAGTTGCAAAAATGGCCAAAAAAGTAATAATTCTGCATGTCCAAAAAATGACAGAAAAGGCAAGGCTATACTATGGCAAAAATGTCAAAAAATTACCTGTCCCAAAAACAGTTTAAAACCACATTAAAGGACATGAAATAGCTTTCTGATATGTACCATAGCATAGAAAGTTGCAAAAAATGGCCAAAAAAGCAATAATTCTGCATGACCAAAAAATGACAGAAAAGGCAAGGCTATACTATGGCAAAAATGTCAAAAAATGACCTGTCCCAAAAACAGCTTAAAACCACATTAAATGACATAAAATAGCCTTCTGAGATGTACCATAGCATAGAAAGTTGCAAAAATGGCCAAAAAAGCAATAATTCTGCAGGCCCAAAAAATGACCGAGAAGGCAAGGCTATACTATGGCAAAATGTCAAAAATGACCTGTCCCAAAAACAGCTTAAAACCACATTAAATGACATAAAATAGCCTTCTGAGATGTACCATAGCATAGAAAGTTGCAAAATGGCCAAAAAGCAATAATTCTGCATGTCCAAAAAATGACAGAAAAGGCAAGGCTATACTATGGCAAAATGTCAAAAAATGACCTGTCCAAAAACAGTTTAAAACCACATTAAATGACATAAAATAGCCTTCTGAGATGTACCATAGCATAGAAAGTTGCAAAATGGCCAAAAAGCAATAATTTTGCATGTCCAAAAAAATGACAGAAAAGGCAAGGCTATAGTATGGCAAAAATGTCAAAAAATGACCTGTCCCAAAAACAGTTTAAAACCACATTAAATGACATAAAATAGCCTTCTGAGATGTACCATAGCATAGAAAGTTGCAAAAATGGCCAAAAAAGCAATAATTCTGCATGCCCAAAAATGTCCGAGAAGGCAAGGCTATACTATGGCAAAAATGTCAAAAAATGACCTGTCCCAAAAACAGTTTAAAACCACATTAAATGACATAAAATAGCCTTCTGAGATGTACCATAGCATAGAAAGTTGCAAAAATGGCCAAAAAAGCAATAATTCTGCATGTCCAAAAAATGACAGAAAAGGCAAGGCTATACTATGGCAAAATGTCAAAATGACCTGTCCCAAAAACATTTTAAAACCACATTAAATGACATAAAATAGCCTTCTGAGATGTACCATAGCATAGAAAGTTGCAAAAATGGCCAAAAAAGCAATAATTCTGCAGGCCCAAAAAATGACCGAGAAGGCAAGGCTATACTATGGCAAAAATGTCAAAAAATGACCTGTCCCAAAAACAGTTTAAAACCACATTAAATGACATAAAATAGCCTTCTGAGATGTACCATAGCATAGAAAGTTGCAAAATGGACAAAAAGCAATAATTCTGCATGTCCAAAAATGACCGAGAAGGCAAGGCTATACTATGGCAAAAATGTCAAAAATGACCTGTCCCAAAAACAGTTTAAAACCACATTAAATGACATAAAATAGCCTTCTGAGATGTACCATAGCATAGAAAGTTGCAAAATGGACAAAAAGCAATAATTTTGCAGGTCCAAAAAGTGACCGAGAAGGCAAGGCTATACTATGGCAAAAATGTCAAAAAATGACCTGTCCCAAAAACAGTTTAAAACCACATTAAATGACATAAAATAGCCTTCTGAGATGTACCATAGCATAGAAAGTTGCAAAAATGGCCAAAAAGCAATAATTTTGCATGTCCAAAAAAATGACAGAAAAGGCAAGGCTATACTATGGCAAAAATGTCAAAAAATGACCTGTCCCAAAAACAGTTTAAAACCACATTAAATGACATAAAATAGCCTTCTGAGATGTACCATAGCATAGAAAGTTGCAAAAATGGCCAAAAAAGCAATAATTCTGCAGGCCCAAAAAATGACCGAGAAGGCAAGGCTATACTATGGCAAAAATGTCAAAAATGACCTGTCCCAAAAACAGTTTAAAACCACATTAAATGACATAAAATAGCCTTCTGAGATGTACCATAGCATAGAAAGTTGCAAAAATGGACAAAAAAGCAATAATTCTGCATGTCCAAAAAATGACCGAGAAGGCAAGGCTATACTATGGCAAAAATGTCAAAAAATGACCTGTCCCAAAAACAGTTTAAAACCACATTAAATGACATAAAATAGCCTTCTGAGATGTACCATAGCATAGAAAGTTGCAAAATGGCCAAAAAGCAATAATACTGCATGTCCAAAAAATGACAGAAAAGGCAAGGCTATACTATGGCAAAAATGTCAAAAAATGACCTGTCCCAAAAACAGTTTAAAACCACATTAAATGACATAAAATAGCCTTCTGAGATGTACCATAGCATAGAAAGTTGCAAAAATGGCCAAAAAAGCAATAATTCTGCATGCCCAAAAAATGACCGAGAAGGCAAGGCTATACTATGGCAAAAATGTCAAAAAATGACCTGTCCCAAAAACAGTTTAAAACCACATTAAATGACATAAAATAGCCTTCTGAGATGTACCATAGCATAGAAAGTTGCAAAATGGCCAAAAAGCAATAATTCTGCATGTCCAAAAATGACAGAAAAGGCAAGGCTATACTATGGCAAAAATGTCAAAAAATGACCTGTCCCAAAAACATTTTAAAACCACATTAAATGACATAAAATAGCCTTCTGAGATGTACCATAGCATAGAAAGTTGCAAAAATGGCCAAAAAAGCAATAATTCTGCAGGCCCAAAAAATGACCGAGAAGGCAAGGCTATACTATGGCAAAAATGTCAAAAAATGACCTGTCCCAAAAACAGTTTAAAACCACATTAAATGACATAAAATAGCCTTCTGAGATGTACCATAGCATAGAAAGTTGCAAAATGGACAAAAAGCAATAATTCTGCATGTCAAAAAATGACCGAGAAGGCAAGGCTATACTATGGCAAAATGTCAAAAATGACCTGTCCCAAAAACAGTTTAAAACCACATTAAATGACATAAAATAGCCTTCTGAGATGTACCATAGCATAGAAAGTTGCAAAAATGGACAAAAAAGCAATAATTCTGCATGTCCAAAAAATGACAGAAAAGGCAAGGCTATACTATGGCAAAAATGTCAAAAAAATGACCTGTCCCAAAAACAGTTTAAAACCACATTAAAGGACATAAAATAGCCTTCTGAGATGTACCATAGCATAGAAAGTTGCAAAATGGCCAAAAAAGCAATAATTCTGCATGTCCAAAAAATGACAGAAAAGGCAAGGCTATACTATGGCAAAAATGTCAAAAAATGACCTGTCCCAAAAACAGTTTAAAACCACCTTAAACAACATAAAATAGCCTTCTGATATGTACCATAGCATAGAAAGTTGCAAAAAATGGCCAAAAAAGCAATAATTCTGCATGTCCAAAAAATGACAGAAAAGGCAAGGCTATACTATGGCAAAAATGTCAAAAAATGACCTGTCCAAAAAACATTTTAAAACCACATTAAATGACATAAAATAGCCTTCTGAGATGTACCATAGCATAGAAAGTTGCAAAAATGGCCAAAAAAGCAATAATTCTGCAGGCCCAAAAAATGACCAAGAAGGCAAGGCTATACTATGGCAAAAATGTCAAAAAATGACCTGTCCCAAAAACAGTTTAAAACCACATTAAATGACATAAAATAGCCTTCTGAGATGTACCATAGCATAGAAAGTTGCAAAAATGGCCAAAAAAGCAATAATTCTGCAGGCCCAAAAAATGACCGAGAAGGCAAGGCTATACTATGGCAAAATGTCAAAAATGACCTGTCCCAAAAACAGTTTAAAACCACATTAAATGACATAAAATAGCCTTCTGAGATGTACCATAGCATAGAAAGTTGCAAAAATGGCCAAAAAAGCAATAATTCTGCAGGCCCAAAAAATGACCGAGAAGGCAAGGCTATACTATGGCAAAAATGTCAAAAAATGACCTGTCCCAAAAACATTTTAAAACCACATTAAATGACATAAAATAGCCTTCTGAGATGTACCATAGCATAGAAAGTTGCAAAAATGGCCAAAAAAGCAATAATTCTGCATGTCCAAAAAATGACAGAAAAGGCAAGGCTATAGTATGGCAAAAATGTCAAAAAATGACCTGTCCCAAAAACATTTTAAAACCACATTAAATGACATAAAATAGCCTTCTGAGATGTACCATAGCATAGAAAGTTGCAAAAATGGCCAAAAAAGCAATAATTCTGCATGTCCAAAAAATGACAGAAAAGGCAAGGCTATACTATGGCAAAAATGTCAAAAAATGACCTGTCCCAAAAACAGCTTAAAACCACATTAAACAACATAAAATAGCCTTCTGAGATGTACCATAGCATAGAAAGTTGCAAAAATGGCCAAAAAAGCAATAATTCTGCATGTCCAAAAAATGACAGAAAAGGCAAGGCTATACTATGGCAAAAATGTCAAAAAATGACCTGTCCCAAAAACAGCTTAAAACCACCTTAAACAACATAAAATAGCTTTCTGATATGTACCATAGCATAGAAAGTTGCAAAAAATGGACAAAAAAGTAATAATTTTGCAGGCCCAAAAAATGACCAAGAAGGCAAGGCTATAGTATGGCAAAAATGTCAAAAAATGACCTGTCCCAAAAACAGTTTAAAACCACATTAAATGACATAAAATAGCCTTCTGAGATGTACCATTGCATAGAAAGTTGCAAAAATGGCCAAAAAAGCAATAATTCTGCATGTCCAAAAAATGACAGAAAAGGCAAGGCTATACTATGGCAAAAATGTCAAAAAATGACCTGTCCCAAAAACAGCTTAAAACCACATTAAATGACATAAAATAGCCTTCTGAGATGTACCATTGTATCATAGAAAGTTGCAAAATTGCCAAAAAAGCAATAATTTTGCAAGTCCAAAAAAATGACAGAAAAGGCAAGGCTATAGTATGGCAAAAATGTCAAAAAATGACCTGTCCCAAAAACATTTTAAAACCACATTAAATGACATAAAATAGCCTTCTGAGATGTACCATAGCATAGAAAGTTGCAAAAATGGCCAAAAAAGCAATAATTCTGCATGTCCAAAAAATGACAGAAAAGGCAAGGCTATACTATGGCAAAAATGTCAAAAAATGACCTGTCCCAAAAACAGCTTAAAACCACCTTAAACAACATAAAATAGCTTTCTGATATGTACCATAGCATAGAAAGTTGCAAAAATGGCCAAAAAGCAATAATTCTGCATGACCAAAAATGACAGAAAAGGCAAGGCTATACTATGGCAAAATGTCAAAAATGACCTGTCCCAAAAACAGTTTAAAACCACATTAAACGACATAAAATAGCTTTCTGAGATGTACCATAGCATAGAAAGTTGCAAAAATGGCCAAAAAAGCAATAATTCTGCAGGCCCAAAAAATGACCAAGAAGGCAAGGCTATACTATGGCAAAAATGTCAAAAAATGACCTGTCCCAAAAACAGTTTAAAACCACATTAAATGACATAAAATAGCCTTCTGAGATGTACCATAGCATAGAAAGTTGCAAAAATGGCCAAAAAGTAATAATTTTGCAGGCCCAAAAAATGACCAAGAAGGCAAGGCTATAGTATGGCAAAAATGTCAAAAAATGACCTGTCCCAAAAACAGTTTAAAACCACATTAAATGACATAAAATAGCCTTCTGAGATGTACCATAGCATAGAAAGTTGCAAAAATGGCCAAAAAAGCAATAATTCTGCATGTCCAAAAAATGACAGAAAAGGCAAGGCTATACTATGGCAAAAATGTCAAAAAATGACCTGTCCCAAAAACAGTTTAAAACCACATTAAATGACATAAAATAGCCTTCTGAGATGTACCATAGCATAGAAAGTTGCAAAATGGCCAAAAAAGCAATAATTCTGCAGGCCCAAAAATGACCGAGAAAAGGCAAGGCTATACTATGGCAAAAATGTCAAAAATGACCTGTCCCAAAACAGTTTAAAACCACATTAAAGGACATAAAATAGCCTTCTGAGATGTACCATAGCATAGAAAGTTGCAAAAATGGCCAAAAAAGCAATAATTCTGCAGGCCCAAAAATGACAGAAAAGGCAAGGCTATACTATGGCAAAATGTCAAAAATGACCTGTCCCAAAACAGTTTAAAACCACATTAAATGACATAAAATAGCCTTCTGAGATGTACCATAGCATAGAAAGTTGCAAAAAATGGCCAAAAAAGCAATAATTCGGCAGGCCCAAAAAATGACAGAAAAGGCAAGGCTATACTATGGCAAAAATGTCAAAAAATGACCTGTCCCAAAAACAGTTTAAAACCACATTAAATGACATAAAATAGCCTTCTGATATGTACCATAGCATAGAAAGTTGCAAAAATGGCCAAAAAAGCAATAATTCTGCATGACCAAAAATGACAGAAAAGGCAAGGCTATACTATGGCAAAAATGTCAAAAATGACCTGTCCCAAAAACAGTTTAAAACCACATTAAATGACATAAAATAGCCTTCTGAGATGTACCATAGCATAGAAAGTTGCAAAATGGCCAAAAAAGCAATAATTCTGCATGTCCAAAAATGACAGAAAAGGCAAGGCTATACTATGGCAAAATGTCAAAAAATGACCTGTCCCAAAAACATTTTAAAACCACATTAAATGACATAAAATAGCCTTCTGAGATGTACCATAGCATAGAAAGTTGCAAAAATGGCCAAAAAGCAATAATTCTGCATGTCCAAAAATGACAGAAAAGGCAAGGCTATACTATGGCAAAAATGTCAAAAATGACCTGTCCCAAAAACAGTTTAAAACCACATTAAATGACATAAAATAGCCTTCTGAGATGTACCATAGCATAGAAAGTTGCAAAAATGGCCAAAAAAGCAATAATTCTGCATGTCCAAAAATGACAGAAAAGGCAAGGCTATACTATGGCAAAATGTCAAAAATGACCTGTCCCAAAAACAGTTTAAAACCACATTAAATGACATAAAATAGCCTTCTGATATGTACCATAGCATAGAAAGTTGCAAAAATGGCCAAAAAGCAATAATTCTGCATGTCCAAAAATGACAGAAAAGGCAAGGCTATACTATGGCAAAAATGTCAAAAATGACCTGTCCCAAAAACAGCTTAAAACCACATTAAACAACATAAAATAGCCTTCTGAGATGTACCATAGCATAGAAAGTTGCAAAAATGGCCAAAAAAGCAATAATTCTGCATGTCCAAAAAATGACAGAAAAGGCAAGGCTATACTATGGCAAAAATGTCAAAAAATGACCTGTCCCAAAAACAGTTTAAAACCACCTTAAACAACATAAAATAGCCTTCTGAGATGTACCATAGCATAGAAAGTTGCAAAATGGCCAAAAAAGCAATAATTTTGCATGTCCAAAAAATGACAGAAAAGGCAAGGCTATACTATGGCAAAAATGTCAAAAATGACCTGTCCCAAAAACAGTTTAAAACCACATTAAATGACATAAAATAGCCTTCTGAGATGTACCATAGCATAGAAAGTTGCAAAAATGGCCAAAAAGCAATAATTCTGCAGGCCCAAAAATGACAGAAAAGGCAAGGCTATACTATGGCAAAATGTCAAAAATGACCTGTCCCAAAAACAGTTTAAAACCACATTAAACAACATAAAATAGCTTTCTGATATGTACCATAGCATAGAAAGTTGCAAAAATGGCCAAAAAGCAATAATTCTGCATGACCAAAAAATGACAGAAAAGGCAAGGCTATACTATGGCAAAAATGTCAAAAATGACCTGTCCAAAAACAGTTTAAAACCACATTAAACAACATAAAATAGCCTTTCTGATATGTACCATAGCATAGAAAGTTGCAAAAATGGCCAAAAAGCAATAATTCTGCAGGCCCAAAAATGACAGAAAAGGCAAGGCTATACTATGGCAAAATGTCAAAAAATGACCTGTCCCAAAAACAGTTTAAAACCACCTTAAACAACATAAAATAGCTTTCTGATATGTACCATTGCATAGAAAGTTGCAAAAAATGGACAAAAAAGCAATAATTCTGCAGGCCCAAAAAATGACCAAGAAGGCAAGGCTATACTATGGCAAAAATGTCAAAATGACCTGTCCCAAAAACAGTTTAAAACCACATTAAATGACATAAAATAGCCTTCTGAGATGTACCATAGCATAGAAAGTTGCAAAATGGCCAAAAAGCAATAATTCTGCAGGCCCAAAAATGACCAAGAAGGCAAGGCTATACTATGGCAAAATGTCAAAAAATGACCTGTCCCAAAAACAGTTTAAAACCACATTAAATGACATAAAATAGCCTTCTGAGATGTACCATAGCTTAGAAAGTTGCAAAAAATGGCCAAAAAAGCAATAATTCTGCAGGCCCAAAAAATGACAGAAAAGGCAAGGCTATACTATGGCAAAAATGTCAAAAAATGACCTGTCCCAAAAACAGCTTAAAACCACCTTAAATGACATAAAATAGCCTTCTGAGATGTACCATAGCATAGAAAGTTGCAAAATGGCCAAAAAGCAATAATTCTGCATGTCCAAAAATGACAGAAAAGGCAAGGCTATACTATGGCAAAATGTCAAAAAATGACCTGTCCCAAAAACAGTTTAAAACCACATTAAATGACATAAAATAGCCTTCTGAGATGTACCATAGCATAGAAAGTTGCAAAATGGCCAAAAAAGCAATAATTCTGCATGTCCAAAAATGACAGAAAAGGCAAGGCTATACTATGGCAAAATGTCAAAAATGACCTGTCCCAAAAACAGTTTAAAACCACATTAAATGACATAAAATAGCCTTCTGAGATGTACCATAGCATAGAAAGTTGCAAAATGGCCAAAAAGCAATAATTCTGCATGTCCAAAAATGACAGAAAAGGCAAGGCTATACTATGGCAAAAATGTCAAAAAATGACCTGTCCCAAAAACAGTTTAAAACCACATTAAATGACATAAAATAGCCTTCTGAGATGTACCATAGCATAGAAAGTTGCAAAAATGGCCAAAAAAGCAATAATTCTGCATGTCCAAAAAATGACAGAAAAGGCAAGGCTATACTATGGCAAAATGTCAAAAAATGACCTGTCCCAAAAACAGTTTAAAACCACATTAAATGACATAAAATAGCCTTCTGAGATGTACCATAGCATAGAAAGTTGCAAAAATGGCCAAAAAAGCAATAATTCTGCATGTCCAAAAATGACAGAAAAGGCAAGGCTATACTATGGCAAAATGTCAAAAATGACCTGTCCCAAAAACAGTTTAAAACCACATTAAATGACATAAAATAGCCTTCTGAGATGTACCATAGCATAGAAAGTTGCAAAATGGCCAAAAAAGCAATAATTCTGCATGTCCAAAAATGACAGAAAAGGCAAGGCTATACTATGGCAAAATGTCAAAAAATGACCTGTCCCAAAAACAGTTTAAAAACCATTAAATGACATAAAATAGCCTTCTGAGATGTACCATAGCATAGAAAGTTGCAAAATGGCCAAAAAGCAATAATTCTGCATGTCCAAAAAATGACAGAAAAGGCAAGGCTATACTATGGCAAAATGTCAAAAATGACCTGTCCAAAAACAGTTTAAAACCACATTAAATGACATAAAATAGCCTTCTGAGATGTACCATAGCATAGAAAGTTGCAAAAATGCCCAAAAAGCAATAATTCTGCATGTCCAAAAATGACAGAAAAGGCAAGGCTATACTATGGCAAAAATGTCAAAAATGACCTGTCCCAAAAACAGTTTAAAACCACATTAAATGACATAAAATAGCCTTCTGAGATGTACCATAGCATAGAAAGTTGCAAAATGGCCAAAAAGCAATAATTCTGCATGTCCAAAAATGACAGAAAAGGCAAGGCTATACTATGGCAAAAATGTCAAAAATGACCTGTCCTAAAAACAGTTTAAAACCACATTAAATGACATAAAATAGCCTTCTGAGATGTACCATAGCATAGAAAGTTGCAAAAATGGCCAAAAAGCAATAATTCTGCAGGCCCAAAAATGACAGAAAAGGCAAGGCTATACTATGGCAAAAATGTCAAAAAATGACCTGTCCCAAAAACAGTTTAAAACCACATTAAATGACATAAAATAGCCTTCTGAGATGTACCATAGCATAGAAAGTTGCAAAATGGCCAAAAAGCAATAATTCTGCATGTCCAAAAATGACAGAAAAGGCAAGGCTATACTATGGCAAAAATGTCAAAAAATGACCTGTCCCAAAAACAGTTTAAAACCACATTAAATGACATAAAATAGCCTTCTGAGATGTACCATAGCATAGAAAGTTGCAAAAATGGCCAAAAAAGCAATAATTCTGCATGTCCAAAAATGACAGAAAAGGCAAGGCTATACTATGGCAAAAATGTCAAAAATGACCTGTCCCAAAAACAGTTTAAAACCACATTAAATGACATAAAATAGCCTTCTGAGATGTACCATAGCATAGAAAGTTGCAAAAATGGCCAAAAAGCAATAATTCTGCATGTCCAAAAAATGACAGAAAAGGCAAGGCTATACTATGGCAAAATGTCAAAAATGACCTGTCCCAAAAACAGTTTAAAACCACATTAAATGACATAAAATAGCCTTCTGAGATGTACCATAGCATAGAAAGTTGCAAAATGGACAAAAAGCAATAATTCTGCATGTCCAAAAAATGACAGAAAAGGCAAGGCTATACTATGGCAAAAATGTCAAAAAATGACCTGTCCCAAAAACAGTTTAAAACCACATTAAATGACATAAAATAGCCTTCTGAGATGTACCATAGCATAGAAAGTTGCAAAATGGCCAAAAAGCAATAATTCTGCATGTCCAAAAATGACAGAAAAGGCAAGGCTATACTATGGCAAAATGTCAAAAATGACCTGTCCTAAAAACAGTTTAAAACCACATTAAATGACATAAAATAGCCTTCTGAGATGTACCATAGCATAGAAAGTTGCAAAATGGCCAAAAAAGCAATAATTCTGCATGTCCAAAAATGACAGAAAAGGCAAGGCTATACTATGGCAAAATGTCAAAAATGACCTGTCCCAAAAACAGTTTAAAACCACATTAAATGACATAAAATAGCCTTCTGAGATGTACCATAGCATAGAAAGTTGCAAAAATGGCCAAAAAGCAATAATTCTGCATGTCCAAAAAATGACAGAAAAGGCAAGGCTATACTATGGCAAAAATGTCAAAAAATGACCTGTCCCAAAAACAGTTTAAAACCACATTAAATGACATAAAATAGCCTTCTGAGATGTACCATAGCATAGAAAGTTGCAAAAATGGCCAAAAAAGCAATAATTCTGCATGTCCAAAAAATGACAGAAAAGGCAAGGCTATACTATGGCAAAAATGTCAAAAAAATGACCTGTCCCAAAAACAGTTTAAAACCACATTAAATGACATAAAATAGCCTTCTGAGATGTACCATAGCATAGAAAGTTGCAAAAATGGCCAAAAAAGCAATAATTCTGCATGTCCAAAAATGACAGAAAAGGCAAGGCTATACTATGGCAAAATGTCAAAAAATAACCTGTCCCAAAAACAGTTTAAAACCACATTAAATGACATAAAATAGCCTTCTGAGATGTACCATAGCATAGAAAGTTGCAAAAATGGCCAAAAAGCAATAATTCTGCATGTCCAAAAATGACAGAAAAGGCAAGGCTATACTATGGCAAAATGTCAAAAATGACCTGTCCCAAAAACAGTTTAAAACCACATTAAATGACATAAAATAGCCTTCTGAGATGTACCATAGCATAGAAAGTTGCAAAATGGCCAAAAAGCAATAATTCTGCAGGCCCAAAAATGACAGAAAAGGCAAGGCTATACTATGGCAAAATGTCAAAAAATGACCTGTCCCAAAAAACAGTTTAAAACCACATTAAATGACATAAAATAGCCTTCTGAGATGTACCATAGCATAGAAAGTTGCAAAATGGCCAAAAAAGCAATAATTCTGCATGTCCAAAAATGACAGAAAAGGCAAGGCTATACTATGGCAAAATGTCAAAAATGACCTGTCCCAAAAACAGTTTAAAACCACATTAAATGACATAAAATAGCCTTCTGAGATGTACCATAGCATAGAAAGTTGCAAAATGGCCAAAAAGCAATAATTCTGCAGGCCCAAAAATGACAGAAAAGGCAAGGCTATACTATGGCAAAATGTCAAAAAATGACCTGTCCCAAAAACAGTTTAAAACCACATTAAATGACATAAAATAGCCTTCTGAGATGTACCATAGCATAGAAAGTTGCAAAATGGCCAAAAAAGCAATAATTCTGCATGTCCAAAAATGACAGAAAAGGCAAGGCTATACTATGGCAAAAATGTCAAAAATGACCTGTCCCAAAAACAGTTTAAAACCACATTAAATGACATAAAATAGCCTTCTGAGATGTACCATAGCATAGAAAGTTGCAAAATGGCCAAAAAAGCAATAATTCTGCATGTCCAAAAAATGACAGAAAAGGCAAGGCTATACTATGGCAAAAATGTCAAAAATGACCTGTCCTAAAAACAGTTTAAAACCACATTAAATGACATAAAATAGCCTTCTGAGATGTACCATAGCATAGAAAGTTGCAAAAAATGGCCAAAAAAGCAATAATTCTGCAGGCCCAAAAAATGACCAAGAAGGCAAGGCTATACTATGGCAAAAATGTCAAAAAATGACCTGTCCCAAAAACAGTTTAAAACCACATTAAATGACATAAAATAGCCTTCTGAGATGTACCATAGCATAGAAAGTTGCAAAATGGCCAAAAAGCAATAATTCTGCAGGCCCAAAAATGACAGAAAAGGCAAGGCTATACTATGGCAAAATGTCAAAAAATGACCTGTCCCAAAAACAGTTTAAAACCACATTAAATGACATAAAATAGCCTTCTGAGATGTACCATAGCATAGAAAGTTGCAAAAATGGCCAAAAAAGCAATAATTCTGCAGGCCCAAAAATGACAGAAAAGGCAAGGCTATACTATGGCAAAATGTCAAAAATGACCTGTCCTAAAAACAGTTTAAAACCACATTAAATGACATAAAATAGCCTTCTGAGATGTACCATAGCATAGAAAGTTGCAAAATGGCCAAAAAAGCAATAATTCTGCAGGCCCAAAAATGACAGAGAAGGCAAGGCTATACTATGGCAAAAATGTCAAAAAATGACCTGTCCCAAAAACAGTTTAAAACCACATTAAATGACATAAAATAGCCTTCTGAGATGTACCATAGCATAGAAAGTTGCAAAATGGCCAAAAAGCAATAATTCTGCATGTCCAAAAATGACAGAAAAGGCAAGGCTATACTATGGCAAAATGTCAAAAAATGACCTGTCCCAAAACAGTTTAAAACCACATTAAATGACATAAAATAGCCTTCTGAGATGTACCATAGCATAGAAAGTTGCAAAAATGGCCAAAAAGCAATAATTCTGCATGTCAAAAATGACAGAAAAGGCAAGGCTATACTATGGCAAAATGTCAAAAATGACCTGTCCCAAAAACAGTTTAAAACCACATTAAACAACATAAAATAGCCTTCTGAGATGTACCATAGCATAGAAAGTTGCAAAATGGCCAAAAAAGCAATAAATCTGCAAGACCAAAAAAATGACAGAAAAGGCAAGGCTATACTATGGCAAAAATGTCAAAAAATGACCTGTCCCAAAAACAGTTTAAAACCACATTAAATGACATAAAATAGCCTTCTGAGATGTACCATAGCATAGAAAGTTGCAAAATGGCCAAAAAGCAATAATTCTGCATGTCCAAAAATGACAGAAAAGGCAAGGCTATACTATGGCAAAATGTCAAAAATGACCTGTCCCAAAAACAGTTTAAAACCACATTAAATGACATAAAATAGCCTTCTGAGATGTACCATAGCATAGAAAGTTGCAAAATGGCCAAAAGCAATAATTCTGCATGTCCAAAAATGACAGAAAAGGCAAGGCTATACTATGGCAAAAATGTCAAAAATGACCTGTCCTAAAAACAGTTTAAAACCACATTAAATGACATAAAATAGCCTTCTGAGATGTACCATAGCATAGAAAGTTGCAAAATGGCCAAAAAGCAATAATTCTGCATGTCCAAAAATGACAGAAAAGGCAAGGCTATACTATGGCAAAAATGTCAAAAATGACCTGTCCCAAAAACAGTTTAAAACCACATTAAATGACATAAAATAGCCTTCTGAGATGTACCATAGCATAGAAAGTTGCAAAATGGCCAAAAAGCAATAATTCTGCAAGTCCAAAAAAATGACAGAAAAGGCAAGGCTATACTATGGCAAAAATGTCAAAAAATGACCTGTCCCAAAAACAGTTTAAAACCACATTAAATGACATAAAATAGCCTTCTGAGATGTACCATAGCATAGAAAGTTGCAAAATGGCCAAAAAGCAATAATTCTGCATGTCCAAAAATGACAGAAAAGGCAAGGCTATACTATGGCAAAATGTCAAAAATGACCTGTCCCAAAAACAGTTTAAAACCACATTAAATGACATAAAATAGCCTTCTGAGATGTACCATAGCATAGAAAGTTGCAAAAATGGCCAAAAAAGCAATAATTCTGCAGGCCCAAAAAATGACCAAGAAGGCAAGGCTATACTATGGCAAAAATGTCAAAAAATGACCTGTCCCAAAAACATTTTAAAACCACATTAAATGACATAAAATAGCCTTCTGAGATGTACCATAGCATAGAAAGTTGAAAAAATGGCCAAAAAAGCAATAATTCTGCATGCCCAAAAATGACAGAAAAGGCAAGGCTATACTATGGCAAAATGTCAAAAAATGACCTGTCCCAAAAACATTTTAAAACCACATTAAATGACATAAAATAGCCTTCTGATATGTACCATAGCATAGAAAGTTGCAAAAATGGCCAAAAAAGCAATAATTCTGCAGGCCCAAAAAATGACAGAAAAGGCAAGGCTATACTATGGCAAAAATGTCAAAAAATGACCTGTCCCAAAAACAGCTTAAAACCACATTAAATGACATAAAATAGCCTTCTGAGATGTACCATAGCATAGAAAGTTGCAAAATGGCCAAAAAGCAATAATTCGGCAGACCCAAAAAATGACAGAAAAGGCAAGGCTATACTATGGCAAAAATGTCAAAAAATGACCTGTCCCAAAAACAGTTTAAAACCACATTAAATGACATAAAATAGCCTTCTGAGATGTACCATAGCATAGAAAGTTGCAAAAATGGCCAAAAAAGCAATAATTCTGCATGTCCAAAAAATGACAGAAAAGGCAAGGCTATACTATGGCAAAAATGTCAAAATGACCTGTCCAAAAACAGTTTAAAACCACATTAAATGACATAAAATAGCCTTCTGAGATGTACCATAGCATAGAAAGTTGCAAAATGGCCAAAAAGCAATAATTCTGCATGTCCAAAAAATGACAGAAAAGGCAAGGCTATACAATGGCAAAAATGTCAAGAAATGACCTGTCCCAAAAACAGCTTAAAACCACCTTAAACAACATAAAATAGCTTTCTGATATGTACCATAGCATAGAAAGTTGCAAAAATTGCCCAAAAAAGCAATAATTCTGCAGGCCCAAAAATGACAGAAAAGGCAAGGCTATACTATGGCAAAATGTCAAAAATGACCTGTCCCAAAAACAGCTTAAAACCACATTAAATGACATAAAATAGCCTTCTGAGATGTACCATAGCATAGAAAGTTGCAAAAATGGCCAAAAAAGCAATAATTCTGCATGTCCAAAAAATGACAGAAAAGGCAAGGCTATACTATGGCAAAAATGTCAAAAAATGACCTGTCCCAAAAACAGTTTAAAACCACATTAAATGACATAAAATAGCCTTCTGAGATGTACCATAGCATAGAAAGTTGCAAAATGGCCAAAAAAGCAATAATTCTGCATGTCCAAAAAATGACAGAAAAGGCAAGGCTATACTATGGCAAAATGTCAAAAATGACCTGTCCTAAAAACAGTTTAAAACCACATCAAATGACATAAAATAGCCTTCTGAGATGTACCATAGCATAGAAAGTTGCAAAAATGGCCAAAAAAGCAATAATTCTGCATGTCCAAAAAATGACAGAAAAGGCAAGGCTATACTATGGCAAAAATGTCAAAAAATGACCTGTCCCAAAAACAGTTTAAAACCACATTAAACAACATAAAATAGCCTTCTGATATGTACCATAGCATAGAAAGTTGCAAAAAATGACCAAAAAAAGCAATAATTCTGCATGTCCAAAAATGACAGAAAAGGAAAGGCTATACTAAGGCAAAAATGTCAAAAAAATGACCTGTCCCAAAAACAGTTTAAAACCACATTAAATGACATAAAATAGCCTTCTGAGATGTACCATAGCATAGAAAGTTGCAAAAATGGCCAAAAAAGCAATAATTCTGCATGTCCAAAAAATGACAGAAAAGGCAAGGCTATACTATGGCAAAATGTCAAAAATGACCTGTCCCAAAAACAGTTTAAAACCACATTAAATGACATAAAATAGCCTTCTGAGATGTACCATAGCATAGAAAGTTGCAAAATGGCCAAAAAGCAATAATTCTGCATGTCCAAAAATGACAGAAAAGGCAAGGCTATACTATGGCAAAAATGTCAAAAAATGACCTGTCCCAAAAACAGTTTAAAACCACATTAAATGACATAAAATAGCCTTCTGAGATGTACCATAGCATAGAAAGTTGCAAAAATGGCCAAAAAAGCAATAATTCTGCAGGCCCAAAAAATGACAGAAAAGGCAAGGCTATACTATGGCAAAAATGTCAAAAATGACCTGTCCCAAAAACAGTTTAAAACCACATTAAATGACATAAAATAGCCTTCTGAGATGTACCATAGCATAGAAAGTTGCAAAATGGCCAAAAAAGCAATAATTCTGCATGTCCAAAAATGACAGAAAAGGCAAGGCTATACTATGGCAAAAATGTCAAAAATGACCTGTCCTAAAAACAGTTTAAAACCACCTTAAACAACATAAAATAGCTTTCTGATATGTACCATAGCATAGAAAGTTGCAAAAAATGGACAAAAAAGCAATAATTCTGCAGGCCCAAAAATGACAGAAAAGGCAAGGCTATACTATGGCAAAATGTCAAAATGACCTGTCCCAAAAACAGTTTAAAACCACATTAAACAACATAAAATAGCTTTCTGAGTTGTACCATTGCATAGAAAGTTGCAAAAAATGGACAAAAAAGCAATAATTTTGCAGGCCCAAAAAATGACCAAGAAGGCAAGGCTATAGTATGGCAAAAATGTCAAAAAATGACCTGTCCCAAAAACAGTTTAAAACCACATTAAATGACATAAAATAGCCTTCTGAGATGTACCATAGCATAGAAAGTTGCAAAATGGCCAAAAAGCAATAATTCTGCAGGCCCAAAAAATGACCAAGAAGGCAAGGCTATACTATGGCAAAATGTCAAAAATGACCTGTCCCAAAAACAGTTTAAAACCACATTAAATGACATAAAATAGCCTTCTGAGATGTACCATAGCATAGAAAGTTGCAAAAATGGCCAAAAAAGCAATAATTCTGCATGTCCAAAAATGACAGAAAAGGCAAGGCTATACTATGGCAAAAATGTCAAAAAATGACCTGTCCCAAAAACAGTTTAAAACCACATTAAATGACATAAAATAGCCTTCTGAGATGTACCATAGCATAGAAAGTTGCAAAATGGCCAAAAAGCAATAATTCTGCATGTCCAAAAATGACAGAAAAGGCAAGGCTATACTATGGCAAAATGTCAAAAATGACCTGTCCTAAAAACATTTTAAAACCACATTAAATGACATAAAATAGCCTTCTGAGATGTACCATAGCATAGAAAGTTGCAAAATGGCCAAAAAGCAATAATTCTGCATGTCCAAAAAATGACAGAAAAGGCAAGGCTATACTATGGCAAAATGTCAAAAATGACCTGTCCCAAAAACAGTTTAAAACCACATTAAACAACATAAAATAGCCTTTCTGATATGTACCATAGCATAGAAAGTTGCAAAATGGCCAAAAAGCAATAATTCTGCATGTCCAAAAAATGACAGAAAAGGCAAGGCTATACTATGGCAAAATGTCAAAAAATGACCTGTCCCAAAACAGTTTAAAACCACATTAAATGACATAAAATAGCCTTCTGAGATGTACCATAGCATAGAAAGTTGCAAAAATGGCCAAAAAAGCAATAATTCTGCATGTCCAAAAAATGACAGAAAAGGCAAGGCTATACTATGGCAAAAATGTCAAAAAATGACCTGTCCCAAAAACAGTTTAAAACCACATTAAATGACATAAAATAGCCTTCTGAGATGTACCATAGCATAGAAAGTTGCAAAATGGCCAAAAAGCAATAATTCTGCATGTCCAAAAAATGACAGAAAAGGCAAGGCTATACTATGGCAAAATGTCAAAAAATGACCTGTCCCAAAAACAGTTTAAAACCACATTAAATAACATAAAATAGCCTTCTGAGATGTACCATAGCATAGAAAGTTGCAAAAATGGCCAAAAAAGCAATAATTCTGCATGTCCAAAAATGGCAGGAAAGGGAAGGGTATACTATGGCAAAATGTCAAAAATGACCTGTCCCAAAAACAGTTTAAAACCACATTAAATGACATAAAATAGCCTTCTGAGATGTACCATAGCATAGAAAGTTGCAAAATGGCCAAAAAGCAATAATTCTGCATGTCCAAAAATGACAGAAAAGGCAAGGCTATACTATGGCAAAAATGTCAAAAAATGACCTGTCCCAAAAACAGTTTAAAACCACATTAAATGACATAAAATAGCCTTCTGAGATGTACCATAGCATAGAAAGTTGCAAAAATGGACAAAAAAGCAATAATTCTGCATGTCCAAAAAATGACAGAAAAGGCAAGGCTATACTATGGCAAAAATGTCAAAAAATGACCTGTCCCAAAAACAGTTTAAAACCACATTAAAGGACATAAAATAGCCTTCTGAGATGTACCATAGCATAGAAAGTTGCAAAATGGCCAAAAAGCAATAATTCTGCATGTCCAAAAATGACAGAAAAGGCAAGGCTATACTATGGCAAAAATGTCAAAAATGACCTGTCCCAAAAACAGTTTAAAACCACATTAAATGACATAAAATAGCCTTCTGAGATGTACCATAGCATAGAAAGTTGCAAAAATGGACAAAAAAGCAATAATTCTGCATGTCCAAAAAATGACCAAGAAGGCAAGGCTATACTATGGCAAAATGTCAAAAATGACCTGTCCCAAAAACAGTTTAAAACCACATTAAATGACATAAAATAGCCTTCTGAGATGTACCATAGCATAGAAAGTTGCAAAAATGGCCAAAAAGCAATAATTCTGCATGTCCAAAAATGACAGAAAAGGCAAGGCTATACTATGGCAAAAATGTCAAAAATGACCTGTCCCAAAAACAGTTTAAAACCACATTAAATGACATAAAATAGCCTTCTGAGATGTACCATAGCATAGAAAGTTGCAAAATGGCCAAAAAAGCAATAATTCTGCATGTCCAAAAATGACAGAAAAGGCAAGGCTATACTATGGCAAAATGTCAAAAATGACCTGTCCCAAAAACAGTTTAAAACCACATTAAATGACATAAAATAGCCTTCTGAGATGTACCATAGCATAGAAAGTTGCAAAATGGCCAAAAAGCAATAATTCTGCATGTCCAAAAATGACAGAAAAGGCAAGGCTATACTATGGCAAAATGTCAAAAATGACCTGTCCCAAAAAACAGTTTAAAACCACATTAAATGACATAAAATAGCCTTCTGAGATGTACCATAGCATAGAAAGTTGCAAAATGGCCAAAAAGCAATAATTCTGCATGTCCAAAAATGACAGAAAAGGCAAGGCTATACTATGGCAAAAATGTCAAAAATGACCTGTCCCAAAAACAGCTTAAAACCACATTAAACAACATAAAATAGCCTTCTGAGATGTACCATAGCATAGAAAGTTGCAAAATGGCCAAAAAAGCAATAATTCTGCAGGCCCAAAAATGACAGAAAAGGCAAGGCTATACTATGGCAAAAATGTCAAAAAATGACCTGTCCCAAAAACAGTTTAAAACCACATTAAATGACATAAAATAGCATTCTGAGATGTACCATAGCATAGAAAGTTGCAAAATGGACAAAAAGCAATAATTCTGCATGTCCAAAAATGACAGAGAAGGCAAGGCTATACTATGGCAAAATGTCAAAAATGACCTGTCCCAAAAACAGTTTAAAACCACATTAAATGACATAAAATAGCCTTCTGAGATGTACCATAGCATAGAAAGTTGCAAAAATGGACAAAAAAGCAATAATTCTGCATGTCCAAAAAATGACAGAAAAGGCAAGGCTATACTATGGCAAAATGTCAAAAATGACCTGTCCCAAAAACAGTTTAAAACCACATTAAATGACATAAAATAGCCTTCTGAGATGTACCATAGCATAGAAAGTTGCAAAATGGCCAAAAAAGCAATAATTCTGCATGTCCAAAAATTACAGAAAAGGCAAGGCTATACTATGGCAAAAATGTCAAAAAATGACCTGTCCCAAAAACAGTTTAAAACCACCTTAAACAACATAAAATAGCCTTCTGATATGTACCATAGCATAGAAAGTTGCAAAAAATGGCCAAAAAAGCAATAATTCGGCAGGCCCAAAAAATGACAGAAAAGGCAAGGCTATACTATGGCAAAAATGTCAAAAAATGACCTGTCCCAAAAACATTTTAAAACCACATTAAATGACATAAAATAGCCTTCTGAGATGTACCATAGCATAGAAAGTTGCAAAAAATGGCCAAAAAAGCAATAATTCTGCAGGCCCAAAAAATGACAGAAAAGGCAAGGCTATACTATGGCAAAAATGTCAAAAAATGACCTGTCCCAAAAACAGTTTAAAACCACATTAAATGACATAAAATAGCCTTCTGAGATGTACCATAGCATAGAAAGTTGCAAAAATGGCCAAAAAGCAATAATTCTGCATGTCCAAAAATGACCAAGAAGGCAAGGCTATACTATGGCAAAATGTCAAAAATGACCTGTCCCAAAAACAGTTTAAAACCACACTAAATGACATGAGATAGCCTTCTGAGATGTACCATCGCAGAGAAAGTTGCAAAAATGGACAAAAAGCAATAATTCTGCATGTCCAAAAAATGACAGAAAAGGCAAGGCTATACTATGGCAAAAATGTCAAAAAATGACCTGTCCCAAAAACAGTTTAAAACCACATTAAATGACATAAAATAGCCTTCTGAGATGTACCATAGCATAGAAAGTTGCAAAATGGCCAAAAAGCAATAATTCTGCATGTCCAAAAATGACAGAAAAGGCAAGGCTATACTATGGCAAAATGTCAAAAAATGACCTGTCCCAAAAACAGTTTAAAACCACCTTAAACAACATAAAATAGCCTTCTGAGATGTACCATAGCATAGAAAGTTGCAAAAAATGGCCAAAAAAGCAATAATTCTGCAGGCCCAAAAAATGACAGAAAAGGCAAGGCTATACTATGGCAAAAATGTCAAAAAATGACCTGTCCTAAAAACATTTTAAAACCACATTAAATGACATAAAATAGCCTTCTGAGATGTACCATAGCATAGAAAGTTGCAAAATGGCCAAAAAGCAATAATTCTGCAGGCCCAAAAATGACAGAAAAGGCAAGGCTATACTATGGCAAAATGTCAAAAATGACCTGTCCCAAAAACAGTTTAAAACCACATTAAATGACATAAAATAGCCTTCTGAGATGTACCATAGCATAGAAAGTTGCAAAATGGCCAAAAAGCAATAATTCTGCAGGCCCAAAAAATGACCAAGAAGGCAAGGCTATACTATGGCAAAATGTCAAAAATGACCTGTCCCAAAAACAGTTTAAAACCACATTAAATGACATAAAATAGCCTTCTGAGATGTACCATAGCATAGAAAGTTGCAAAAATGGCCAAAAAGCACTAATTCTGCAGGCCCAAAAATGACCGAGAAGGCAAGGCTATACTATGGCAAAATGTCAAAAATGACCTGTCCTAAAAACAGTTTAAAACCACATTAAATGACATAAAATAGCCTTCTGAGATGTACCATAGCATAGAAAGTTGCAAAATGGCCAAAAAGCAATAATTCTGCATGTCCAAAAATGACAGAAAAGGCAAGGCTATACTATGGCAAAATGTCAAAAATGACCTGTCCCAAAAACATTTTAAAACCACATTAAATGACATAAAATAGCCTTCTGAGATGTACCATAGCATAGAAAGTTGCAAAATGGCCAAAAAAGCAATAATTCTGCATGTCCAAAAATGACAGAAAAGGCAAGGCTATACTATGGCAAAATGTCAAAAATGACCTGTCCCAAAAACAGCTTAAAACCACATTAAACAACATAAAATAGCTTTCTGATATGTACCATAGCATAGAAATTTGCAAAAATGGCCAAAAAGCAATAATTCTGCAGGCCCAAAAATGACAGAAAAGGCAAGGCTATACTATGGCAAAAATGTCAAAAATGACCTGTCCCAAAAACAGTTTAAAACCACATTAAATGACATAAAATAGCCTTCTGAGATGTACCATAGCATAGAAAGTTGCAAAAATGGCCAAAAAGCAATAATTCTGCAGGCCCAAAAATGACCAAGAAGGCAAGGCTATACTATGGCAAAAATGTCAAAAATGACCTGTCCCAAAAACAGTTTAAAACCACATTAAATGACATAAAATAGCCTTCTGATATGTACCATAGCATAGAAAGTTGCAAAAATGGCCAAAAAAGCAATAATTCTGCAGGCCCAAAAAATGACCAAGAAGGCAAGGCTATACTATGGCAAAAATGTCAAAAAATGACCTGTCCCAAAAACAGCTTAAAACCACATTAAATGACATAAAATAGCCTTCTGAGATGTACCATAGCATAGAAAGTTGCAAAATGGCCAAAAAGCACTAATTCTGCAGGCCCAAAAAATGACCGAGAAGGCAAGGCTATACTATGGCAAAAATGTCAAAAAATGACCTGTCCCAAAAACAGTTTAAAACCACATTAAATGACATAAAATAGCCTTCTGAGATGTACCATAGCATAGAAAGTTGCAAAAATGGCCAAAAAGCAATAATTCTGCATGTCCAAAAATGACAGAAAAGGCAAGGCTATACTATGGCAAAAATGTCAAAAATGACCTGTCCCAAAAACATTTTAAAACCACATTAAATGACATAAAATAGCCTTCTGAGATGTACCATAGCATAGAAAGTTGCAAAATGGCCAAAAAGCAATAATTCTGCATGTCCAAAAAATGACAGAAAAGGCAAGGCTATACTATGGCAAAATGTCAAAAAATGACCTGTCCTAAAAACAGCTTAAAACCACCTTAAACAACATAAAATAGCTTTCTGATATGTACCATAGCATAGAAAGTTGCAAAAATGGCCAAAAAAGCAATAATTCTGCATGTCCAAAAAATGACAGAAAAGGCAAGGCTATACTATGGCAAAATGTCAAAAAATGACCTGTCCCAAAAACAGTTTAAAACCACATTAAATGACATAAAATAGCCTTCTGAGATGTACCATAGCATAGAAAGTTGCAAAATGGCCAAAAAGCAATAATTCTGCATGTCCAAAAAATGACAGAAAAGGCAAGGCTATACTATGGCAAAATGTCAAAAATGACCTGTCCCAAAAACAGTTTAAAACCACATTAAATGACATAAAATAGCCTTCTGAGATGTACCATAGCATAGAAAGTTGCAAAAATGGCCAAAAAGCAATAATTCTGCATGCCCAAAAATGACCAAGAAGGCAAGGCTATACTATGGCAAAAATGTCAAAAAATGACCTGTCCCAAAAACAGTTTAAAACCACATTAAATGACATAAAATAGCCTTCTGAGATGTACCATAGCATAGAAAGTTGCAAAAATGGACAAAAAAGCAATAATTCTGCATGTCCAAAAAATGACCGAGAAGGCAAGGCTATACTATGGCAAAATGTCAAAAATGACCTGTCCCAAAAACAGTTTAAAACCACATTAAATGACATAAAATAGCCTTCTGAGATGTACCATAGCATAGAAAGTTGCAAAATGGACAAAAAGCAATAATTCTGCATGTCCAAAAATGACAGAAAAGGCAAGGCTATACTATGGCAAAATGTCAAAAATGACCTGTCCCAAAAACAGTTTAAAACCACCTTAAACAACATAAAATAGCCTTCTGATATGTACCATAGCATAGAAAGTTGCAAAAATGGCCAAAAAAGCAATAATTCTGCAGGCCCAAAAATGACAGAAAAGGCAAGGCTATACTATGGCAAAAATGTCAAAAAATGACCTGTCCCAAAAACATTTTAAAACCACATTAAATGACATAAAATAGCCTTCTGAGATGTACCATAGCATAGAAAGTTGCAAAAATGGCCAAAAAAGCAATAATTCTGCAGGCCCAAAAAATGACCAAGAAGGCAAGGCTATACTATGGCAAAAATGTCAAAAAATGACCTGTCCCAAAAACAGTTTAAAACCACATTAAATGACATAAAATAGCCTTCTGAGATGTACCATAGCATAGAAAGTTGCAAAAATGGCCAAAAAAGCAATAATTCTGCAGGCCCAAAAAATGACCAAGAAGGCAAGGCTATACTATGGCAAAAATGTCAAAAAATGACCTGTCCCAAAAACAGTTTAAAACCACATTAAATGACATAAAATAGCCTTCTGAGATGTACCATAGCATAGAAAGTTGCAAAATGGCCAAAAAAGCAATAATTCTGCAGGCCCAAAAATGACCGAGAAGGCAAGGCTATACTATGGCAAAATGTCAAAAATGACCTGTCCCAAAAACAGTTTAAAACCACATTAAATGACATAAAATAGCCTTCTGAGATGTACCATAGCATAGAAAGTTGCAAAATGGCCAAAAAAGCAATAATTCTGCATGTCCAAAAAATGACAGAAAAGGCAAGGCTATACTATGGCAAAAATGTCAAAAAATGACCTGTCCCAAAAACATTTTAAAACCACATTAAATGACATAAAATAGCCTTCTGAGATGTACCATAGCATAGAAAGTTGCAAAAATGGCCAAAAAAGCAATAATTCTGCATGTCCAAAAAATGACAGAAAAGGCAAGGCTATACTATGGCAAAAATGTCAAAAAATGACCTGTCCCAAAAACAGCTTAAAACCACCTTAAACAACATAAAATAGCCTTCTGAGATGTACCATAGCATAGAAAGTTGCAAAAATGGCCAAAAAAGCAATAATTCTGCATGTCCAAAAAATGACAGAAAAGGCAAGGCTATACTATGGCAAAAATGTCAAAAAATGACCTGTCCCAAAAACAGCTTAAAACCACCTTAAACAACATAAAATAGCTTTCTGATATGTACCATAGCATAGAAAGTTGCAAAAAATGGACAAAAAAGTAATAATTTTGCAGGCCCAAAAAATGACCAAGAAGGCAAGGCTATAGTATGGCAAAAATGTCAAAAAATGACCTGTCCCAAAAACAGTTTAAAACCACATTAAATGACATAAAATAGCCTTCTGAGATGTACCATTGCATAGAAAGTTGCAAAAATGGCCAAAAAAGCAATAATTCTGCATGTCCAAAAAATGACAGAAAAGGCAAGGCTATACTATGGCAAAAATGTCAAAAAATGACCTGTCCCAAAAACAGCTTAAAACCACATTAAAGGGCATAAAATAGCCTTCTGAAACTTGCCATTGTATCAAAAGTTGCAAAAATGGCCAAAAAAGCAATAATTTTGCATGTCCAAAAAAATGACAGAAAAGGCAAGGCTATAGTATGGCAAAAATGTCAAAAAATGACCTGTCCCAAAAACATTTTAAAACCACATTAAATGACATAAAATAGCCTTCTGAGATGTACCATAGCTTAGAAAGTTGCAAAAAATGGCCAAAAAAGCAATAATTCTGCATGTCCAAAAAATGACAGAAAAGGCAAGGCTATACTATGGCAAAAATGTCAAAAAATGACCTGTCCCAAAAACAGCTAAAAACCACCTTAAACAACATAAAATAGCTTTCTGATATGTACCATTGCATAGAAAGTTGCAAAAAATGGACAAAAAAGCAATAATTTTGCATGACCAAAAAATGACAGAAAAGGCAAGGCTATACTATGGCAAAAATGTCAAAAAATGACCTGTCCCAAAAACAGTTTAAAACCACATTAAATGACATAAAATAGCCTTCTGAGATGTACCATAGCATAGAAAGTTGCAAAAATGGCCAAAAAAGCAATAATTCTGCATGACCAAAAAATGACAGAAAAGGCAAGGCTATACTATGGCAAAAATGTCAAAAAATGACCTGTCCCAAAAACAGTTTAAAACCACATTAAATGACATAAAATAGCCTTCTGAGATGTACCATAGCATAGAAAGTTGCAAAAATGGCCAAAAAAGCAATAATTCTGCATGTCCAAAAAATGACAGAAAAGGCAAGGCTATACTATGGCAAAAATGTCACAAAATGACCTGTCCCAAAAACAGTTTAAAACCACATTAAAGGACATGAAATAGCTTTCTGATATGTACCATAGCATAGAAAGTTGCAAAAAATGGCCAAAAAAGCAATAATTCTGCATGACCAAAAAATGACAGAAAAGGCAAGGCTATACTATGGCAAAAATGTCAAAAAATGACCTGTCCCAAAAACAGCTTAAAACCACATTAAATGACATAAAATAGCCTTCTGAGATGTACCATAGCTTAGAAAGTTGCAAAAAATGGCCAAAAAAGCAATAATTCTGCATGACCAAAAAAATGACAGAAAAGGCAAGGCTATAGTATGGCAAAAATGTCAAAAAATGACCTGTCCCAAAAACAGCTAAAAACCACCTTAAACAACATAAAATAGCTTTCTGATATGTACCATAGCATAGAAAGTTGCAAAAAATGGCCAAAAAAGCAATAATTCTGCATGTCCAAAAAATGACAGAAAAGGCAAGGCTATACTATGGCAAAAATGTCAAAAAATGACCTGTCCCAAAAACACCTTAAAACCACCTTAAACAACATAAAATAGCTTTCTGAGATGTACCATAGCATAGAAAGTTGCAAAAATGGCCAAAAAAGCAATAATTCTGCAGGCCCAAAAAATGACCGAGAAGGCAAGGCTATACTATGGCAAAAATGTCAAAAAATGACCTGTCCCAAAAACAGTTTAAAACCACATTAAATGACATAAAATAGCCTTCTGAGATGTACCATAGCATAGAAAGTTGCAAAATGGCCAAAAAATCAATAATTCTGCAGTCCCAAAAAATGACCAAGAAGGCAAGGCTATAGTATGGCAAAAATGTCAAAAAATGACCTGTCCCAAAAACAGTTTAAAACCACATTAAATGACATAAAATAGCCTTCTGAGATGTACCATAGCATAGAAAGTTGCAAAAATGGCCAAAAAAGCAATAATTCTGCATGTCCAAAAAATGACAGAAAAGGCAAGGCTATACTATGGCAAAAATGTCAAAAAATGACCTGTCCCAAAAACAGCTTAAAACCACATTAAACAACATAAAATAGCCTTCTGAGATGTACCATAGCATAGAAAGTTGCAAAATGGCCAAAAAAGCAATAATTCTGCATGTCCAAAAAATGACAGAAAAGGCAAGGCTATACTATGGCAAAAATGTCAAAAAATGACCTGTCCCAAAAACATTTTAAAACCACATTAAATGACATAAAATAGCCTTCTGAGATGTACCATAGCATAGAAAGTTGCAAAAATGGCCAAAAAAGCAATAATTCTGCATGTCCAAAAAATGACAGAAAAGGCAAGGCTATACTATGGCAAAATGTCAAAAATGACCTGTCCCAAAAACAGCTAAAAACCACCTTAAACAACATAAAATAGCTTTCTGATATGTACCATAGCATAGAAAGTTGCAAAAATGGCCAAAAAAGCAATAATTCTGCATGACCAAAAAATGACAGAAAAGGCAAGGCTATACTATGGCAAAAATGTCAAAAAATGACCTGTCCCAAAAACAGTTTAAAACCACATTAAAGGACATAAAATAGCCTTCTGAGATGTACCATAGCATAGAAAGTTGCAAAATGGCCAAACAAGCAATAATTTTGCAGGCCCAAAAATGACCAAGAAGGCAAGGCTATACTATGGCAAAAATGTCAAGAAATGACCTGTCCCAAAAACAGCTTAAAACCACCTTAAACAACATAAAATAGCTTTCTGATATGTACCATAGCATAGAAAGTTGCAAAAAATGGCCAAAAAAGCAATAATTTTGCAGGCCCAAAAAATGACCAACAAGGCAAGGCTATAGTATGGCAAAAATGTCACAAAATGACCTGTCCCAAAAACAGTTTAACACCACATTAAAGGACATGAAATAGCTTTCTGATATGTACCATAGCATAGAAAGTTGCAAAAAATGGCCAAAAAAGCAATAATTCTGCATGACCAAAAAATGACAGAAAAGGCAAGGCTATACTATGGCAAAAATGTCAAAAAATGACCTGTCCCAAAAACAGCTTAAAACCACATTAAAGGGCATAAAATAGCCTTCTGAAACTTTCCATTGTATCGAAAGTTGCAAAAATGGCCAAAAAAGCAATAATTTTGCATGTCCAAAAAAATGACAGAAAAGGCAAGGCTATGGTATGGCAAAAATGTCAAAAAATGACCTGTCCCAAAAACATTTTAAAACCACATTAAATGACATAAAATAGCCTTCTGAGATGTACCATAGCTTAGAAAGTTGCAAAAATGGCCAAAAAGCAATAATTCTGCATGTCCAAAAATGACAGAAAAGGCAAGGCTATACTATGGCAAAAATGTCAAAAAATGACCTGTCCCAAAAACAGCTTAAAACCACCTTAAACAACATAAAATAGCTTTCTGATATGTACCATAGCATAGAAAGTTGCAAAAAATGGCCAAAAAAGCAATAATTCTGCATGTCCAAAAAATGACAGAAAAGGCAAGGCTATACTATGGCAAAAATGTCAAAAAATGACCTGTCCCAAAAACAGCTTAAAACCACCTTAAACAACATAAAATAGCTTTCTGATATGTACCATAGCATAGAAAGTTGCAAAAAATGGCCAAAAAAGCAATAATTTTGCAGGCCCAAAAAATGACCAACAAGGCAAGGCTATAGTATGGCAAAAATGTCACAAAATGACCTGTCCCAAAAACAGTTTAACACCACATTAAAGGACATGAAATAGCTTTCTGATATGTACCATAGCATAGAAAGTTGCAAAAAATGGCCAAAACAGCAATAATTCTGCATGACCAAAAAATGACAGAAAAGGCAAGGCTATACTATGGCAAAAATGTCAAAAAATGACCTGTCCCAAAAACAGTTTAAAACCACATTAAACAACATAAAATAGCCTTCTGAGATGTACCATAGCATAGAAAGTTGCAAAAATGGCCAAAAAAGCAATAATTTTGCATGTCCAAAAAAATGACAGAAAAGGCAAGGCTATAGTATGGCAAAAATGTCAAAAAATGACCTGTCCCAAAAACAGCTTAAAACCACATTAAACAACATAAAATAGCCTTCTGAGATGTACCATAGCATAGAAAGTTGCAAAAATGGCCAAAAAAGCAATAATTTTGCATGTCCAAAAAAATGACAGAAAAGGCAAGGCTATAGTATGGCAAAAATGTCAAAAAATTACCTGTCCCAAAAACATTTTAAAACCACATTAAATGACATAAAATAGCCTTCTGAGATGTACCATAGCTTAGAAAGTTGCAAAAAATGGCCAAAAAAGCAATAATTCTGCAGGCCCAAAAAATGACAGAAAAGGCAAGGCTATACTATGGCAAAAATGTCAAAAAATGACCTGTCCCAAAAACAGCTTAAAACCACCTTAAACAACATAAAATAGCTTTCTGATATGTACCATAGCATAGAAAGTTGCAAAATGGCCAAAAAGCAATAATTCTGCATGACCAAAAAATGACAGAAAAGGCAAGGCTATAGTATGGCAAAATGTCAAAAATGACCTGTCCCAAAACACCTAAAAACCACCTTAAACAACATAAAATAGCTTTCTGATATGTACCATTGCATAGAAAGTTGCAAAAAATTGACAAAAAAGCAATAATTTTGCAGGCCCAAAAAATGACCAAGAAGGCAAGGCTATACTATGGCAAAAATGTCAAAAAATGACCTGTCCCAAAAACAGTTTAAAACCACATTAAATGACATAAAATAGCCTTCTGAGATGTACCATAGCATAGAAAGTTGCAAAAATGGCCAAAAAAGCAATAATTCTGCATGTCCAAAAAATGACAGAAAAGGCAAGGCTATACTATGGCAAAAATGTCAAAAAATGACCTGTCCCAAAAACAGCTTAAAACCACCTTAAACAACATAAAATAGCTTTCTGATATGTACCATAGCATAGAAAGTTGCAAAAAATGGCCAAAAAAGCAATAATTTTGCAGGCCCAAAAAATGACCAACAAGGCAAGGCTATAGTATGGCAAAAATGTCACAAAATGACCTGTCCCAAAAACAGTTTAACACCACATTAAAGGACATGAAATAGCTTTCTGATATGTACCATAGCATAGAAAGTTGCAAAAAATGGCCAAAACAGCAATAATTCTGCATGACCAAAAATGACAGAAAAGGCAAGGCTATACTATGGCAAAAATGTCAAAAAATGACCTGTCCCAAAAACAGCTTAAAACCACATTAAACAACATAAAATAGCCTTCTGAGATGTACCATAGCATAGAAAGTTGCAAAAATGGCCAAAAAAGCAATAATTTTGCATGTCCAAAAAAATGACAGAAAAGGCAAGGCTATAGTATGGCAAAAATGTCAAAAAATGACCTGTCCCAAAAACAGCTTAAAACCACCTTAAACAACATAAAATAGCTTTCTGATATGTACCATAGCATAGAAAGTTGCAAAAAATGGCCAAAAAAGCAATAATTCTGCATGACCAAAAAAATGACAGAAAAGGCAAGGCTATAGTATGGCAAAAATGTCAAAAAATGACCTGTCCCAAAAACACCTTAAAACCACCTTAAACAACATAAAATAGCTTTCTGATATGTACCATTGCATAGAAAGTTGCAAAAAATTGACAAAAAAGCAATAATTTTGCAGGCCCAAAAAATGACCAAGAAGGCAAGGCTATACTATGGCAAAAATGTCAAAAAATGACCTGTCCCAAAAACAGTTTAAAACCACATTAAATGACATAAAATAGCCTTCTGAGATGTACCATAGCATAGAAAGTTGCAAAAATGGCCAAAAAAGCAATAATTCTGCATGACCAAAAAATGACAGAAAAGGCAAGGCTATACTATGGCAAAAATGTCAAAAAATGACCTGTCCCAAAAACAGTTTAAAACCACATTAAATGACATAAAATAGCCTTCTGAGATGTACCATAGCATAGAAAGTTGCAAAAATGGCCAAAAAAACAATAATTCTGCATGACCAAAAAATGACAGAAAAGGCAAGGCTATACTATGGCAAAAATGTCACAAAATGACCTGTCCCAAAAACAGTTTAAAACCACATTAAAGGACATGAAATAGCTTTCTGATGTGTACCATAGCATAGAAAGTTGCAAAAATGGCCAAAAAAACAATAATTCTGCATGACCAAAAAATGACAGAAAAGGCAAGGCTATACTATGGCAAAATGTCAAAAATGACCTGTCCCAAAAACAGTTTAAAACCACATTAAAGGACATAAAATAGCCTTCTGAGATGTACCATAGCATAGAAAGTTGCAAAAATGGCCAAAAAAGCAATAATTTTGCAAGCCCAAAAAATGACCAAGAAGGCAAGGCTATACTATGGCAAAAATGTCAAAAAATGACCTGTCCCAAAAACAGTTTAAAACCACATTAAATGACATAAAATAGCCTTCTGAGATGTACCATAGCATAGAAAGTTGCAAAAATGGCCAAAAAAGCAATAATTCTGCATGTCCAAAAAATGACAGAAAAGGCAAGGCTATAGTATGGCAAAAATGTCAAAAAATGACCTGTCCCAAAAACAGTTTAAAACCACATTAATGGACATGAAATAGCTTTCTGATATGTACCATAGCATAGAAAGTTGCAAAAATGGCCAAAAAAGCAATAATTCTGCATGTCCAAAAAATGACCGAGAAGGCAAGGCTATACTATGGCAAAAATGTCAAAAAATGACCTGTCCCAAAAAAAGCTTAAAACCACCTTAAACAACATAAAATAGCTTTCTGATATGTACCATAGCATAGAAAGTTGCAAAAATGGCCAAAAAAGCAATAATTCTGGATGACCAAAAATGACAGAAAAGGCAAGGCTATACTATGGCAAAAATGTCAAAAAATGACCTGTCCCAAAAACAGTTTAAAACCACATTAAAGGACATAAAATAGCCTTCTGAGATGTACCATAGCATAAAAAGTTGCAAAAATGGCCAAACAAGCAATAATTTTGCAGGCCCAAAAAATGACCAAGAAGGCAAGGCTATACTATGGCAAAAATGTCAAAAAATGACCTGTCCCAAAACCAGTTTAAAACCACATTAAATGACATAAAATAGCCTTCTGAGATGTACCATAGCATAGAAAGTTGCAAAAATGGCCAAAAAAGCAATAATTCTGCAGGCCCAAAAAATGACCGAGAAGGCAAGGCTATACTATGGCAAAAATGTCAAAAAATGACCTGTCCCAAAAACAGTTTAAAACCACATTAAATGACATAAAATAGCCTTCTGAGATGTACCATAGCATAGAAAGTTGCAAAAATGGCCAAAAAAGCAATAATTCTGCATGTCCAAAAAATGACAGAAAAGGCAAGGCTATACTATGGCAAAAATGTCAAAAAATGACCTGTCCCAAAAACAGCTTAAAACCACCTTAAACAACATAAAATAGCTTTCTGATATGTACCATAGCATAGAAAGTTGCAAAAAATGGCCAAAAAAGCAATAATTTTGCAGGCCCAAAAAATGACCAACAAGGCAAGGCTATAGTATGGCAAAAATGTCACAAAATGACCTGTCCCAAAAACAGTTTAACACCACATTAAAGGACATGAAATAGCTTTCTGATATGTACCATAGCATAGAAAGTTGCAAAAAATGGCCAAAACAGCAATAATTCTGCATGACCAAAAAATGACAGAAAAGGCAAGGCTATACTATGGCAAAATGTCAAAAATGACCTGTCCCAAAAACAGCTTAAAACCACATTAAACAACATAAAATAGCCTTCTGAGATGTACCATAGCATAGAAAGTTGCAAAAATGGCCAAAAAAGCAATAATTTTGCATGTCCAAAAAAATGACAGAAAAGGCAAGGCTATAGTATGGCAAAATGTCAAAAATGACCTGTCCTAAAAACAGCTTAAAACCACATTAAACAACATAAAATAGCCTTCTGAGATGTA
Organism: Plectropomus leopardus; assembly: GCF_026936395.1. Lineage (NCBI taxonomy): Eukaryota > Metazoa > Chordata > Actinopteri > Perciformes > Serranidae > Plectropomus > Plectropomus leopardus. The sequence goes on from NW_028274724.1 coordinate 46,636, forward strand.
CCATAGCATAGAAAGTTGCAAAATGGCCAAAAAGCAATAATTTTGCAAGTCCAAAAAAATGACAGAAAAGGCAAGGCTATAGTATGGCAAAAATGTCAAAAAATGACCTGTCCCAAAAACATTTTAAAACCACATTAAATGACATAAAATAGCCTTCTGAGATGTACCATAGCTTAGAAAGTTGCAAAATGGCCAAAAAGCAATAATTCTGCAGGCCCAAAAATGACAGAAAAGGCAAGGCTATACTATGGCAAAATGTCAAAAATGACCTGTCCCAAAAACAGCTTAAAACCACCTTAAACAACATAAAATAGCTTTCTGATATGTACCATAGCATAGAAAGTTGCAAAAATGGCCAAAAAGCAATAATTCTGCATGACCAAAAAAATGACAGAAAAGGCAAGGCTATAGTATGGCAAAAATGTCAAAAAATGACCTGTCCCAAAAACACCTTAAAACCACCTTAAACAACATAAAATAGCTTTCTGATATGTACCATTGCATAGAAAGTTGCAAAAAATTGACAAAAAAGCAATAATTTTGCAGGCCCAAAAAATGACCAAGAAGGCAAGGCAAAAATGTCAAAAAATGTCAAAAAATGACCTGTCCCAAAAACAGTTTAAAACCACATTAAATGACATAAAATAGCCTTCTGAGATGTACCATAGCATAGAAAGTTGCAAAATGGCCAAAAAAGCAATAATTCTGCATGACCAAAAATGACAGAAAAGGCAAGGCTATACTATGGCAAAATGTCAAAAATGACCTGTCCCAAAAACAGTTTAAAACCACATTAAATGACATAAAATAGCCTTCTGAGATGTACCATAGCATAGAAAGTTGCAAAAATGGCCAAAAAAACAATAATTCTGCATGAACAAAAAATGACAGAAAAGGCAAGGCTATACTATGGCAAAATGTCAAAAATGACCTGTCCTAAAAACAGTTTAAAACCACATTAAAGGACATGAAATAGCTTTCTGATGTGTACCATAGCATAGAAAGTTGCAAAAAATGGCCAAAAAAGCAATAATTCTGCATGACCAAAAAATGACAGAAAAGGCAAGGCTATAGTATGGCAAAAATGTCAAAAAATGACCTGTCCCAAAAACAGTTTAAAACCACATTAAAGGACATAAAATAGCCTTCTGAGATGTACCATAGCATAGAAAGTTGCAAAAATGGCCAAAAAAGCAATAATTTTGCAAGCCCAAAAATGACCAAGAAGGCAAGGCTATACTATGGCAAAAATGTCAAAAATGACCTGTCCCAAAAACAGTTTAAAACCACATTAAATGACATAAAATAGCCTTCTGAGATGTACCATAGCATAGAAAGTTGCAAAATGGCCAAAAAGCAATAATTCTGCATGTCCAAAAAATGACAGAAAAGGCAAGGCTATACTATGGCAAAAATGTCAAAAAATGACCTGTCCCAAAAACAGTTTAAAACCACATTAATGGACATGAAATAGCTTTCTGATATGTACCATAGCATAGAAAGTTGCAAAAATGGCCAAAAAGCAATAATTCTGCATGTCCAAAAATGACCGAGAAGGCAAGGCTATACTATGGCAAAAATGTCAAAAAATGACCTGTCCCAAAAAAAGCTTAAAACCACCTTAAACAACATAAAATAGCTTTCTGATATGTACCATAGCATAGAAAGTTGCAAAAAATGGCCAAAAAAGCAATAATTCTGCATGACCAAAAAATGACAGAAAAGGCAAGGCTATACTATGGCAAAATGTCAAAAATGACCTGTCCCAAAAACAGTTTAAAACCACATTAAAGGACATAAAATAGCCTTCTGAGATGTACCATAGCATAAAAAGTTGCAAAAATGGCCAAACAAGCAATAATTTTGCAGGCCCAAAAATGACCAAGAAGGCAAGGCTATACTATGGCAAAAATGTCAAAAAATGACCTGTCCCAAAAACAGTTTAAAACCACATTAAATGACATAAAATAGCCTTCTGAGATGTACCATAGCATAGAAAGTTGCAAAAATGGCCAAAAAAGCAATAATTCTGCAGGCCCAAAAAATGACCGAGAAGGCAAGGCTATACTATGGCAAAAATGTCAAAAAATGACCTGTCCCAAAAACAGTTTAAAACCACATTAAAGGACATAAAATAGCCTTCTGAGATGTACCATAGCATAGAAAGTTGCAAAAATGGCCAAAAAAGCAATAATTCTGCATGTCCAAAAAATGACAGAAAAGGCAAGGCTATACTATGGCAAAAATGTCAAAAAATGACCTGTCCCAAAAACAGTTTAAAACCACATTAAAGGACATAAAATAGCCTTCTGAGATGTACCATAGCATAGAAAGTTGCAAAAATGGCCAAAAAAGCAATAATTTTGCAGGCCCAAAAAATGACCAAGAGAAGGCAAGGCTATACTATGGCAAAAATGTCAAAAAATGACCTGTCCCAAAAACAGTTTAAAACCACATTAAATGACATAAAATAGCCTTCTGAGATGTACCATAGCATAGAAAGTTGCAAAAATGGCCAAAAAACCAATAATTCTGCATGTCCAAAAAATGACAGAAAAGGCAAGGCTATAGTATGGCAAAAATGGCAAAAAATGACCTGTCCCAAAAACAGCTTAAAACCACCTTAAACAACATGAAATAGCTTTCTGATATGTACCATTACATAGAAAGTTGCAAAAAATGGCCAAAAAAGCAATAATTTTGCAGGTCCAAAAAATGACAGAGAAGGCAAGGCTATACTATGGCAAAAATGACAAAAAATGACCTGTCCCAAAAACAGCTTAAAACCACATTAAATTACATAAAATAGCCTTCTGAAACTTGCCATTGCATAGAAAGTTCAAAAAAATGGCCAAAAAAGCAATAATTCTGCATGCCCAAAAAATGACCGAGAAGGCAAGGCTATACTATGGCAAAAATGTCAAAAAATGACCTGTCCCAAAAACAGTTTAAAACCACATTAAATGACATAAAATAGCCTTCTGAGATGTACCATAGCATAGAAAGTTGCAAAAATGGCCAAAAAAGCAATAATTCTGCATGTCCAAAAATGACAGAAAAGGCAAGGCTATACTATGGCAAAAATGTCAAAATGACCTGTCCCAAAAACAGCTTAAAACCACCTTAAACAACATAAAATAGCTTTCTGATATGTACCATAGCATAGAAAGTTGCAAAAAATGGCCAAAAAAGCAATAATTCTGCATGACCAAAAAATGACAGAAAAGGCAAGGCTATACTATGGCAAAAATGTCAAAAAATGACCTGTCCCAAAAACAGTTTAAAACCACATTAAAGGACATAAAATAGCCTTCTGAGATGTACCATAGCATAGAAAGTTGCAAAAATGGCCAAAAAAGCAATAA